>NW_015539980.1:186196-197058 GCF_001515605.1 Sinocyclocheilus anshuiensis
ATCTTTCAAAAAGGTCTCTTCAGTATAATGGATAAATAAAATAATGTTAAGTAAAATTAAAAAGCAGAAGCCTTCTTGCAGTGGATATGCTGGTTTGGGCCTCATTGCCGGCTGCAGTCATGTCCTCATCTCATATATAAAACGTCTCTGATTCACAAATACTTGCTAAGGAACTCGCGCTCACATAAAGTAGCCTTGTTGGCAAGTTTGGGTAAGTAAGGGCAAAACGCTGTACATTCAGTGACCTGTAATAGGCAGTATCACGTCTTCTGTAGCAGAAATAAACTGCTGCAGAAAAAGCTAGGTCCATGCAAAATGTAATGTGTAACTGCAACACTCATTTCAAATGTAGTGGAGTAAAGAGTACAGATACTCATTCAAAAATGTAGT
The DNA here is from genome assembly GCF_001515605.1 of Sinocyclocheilus anshuiensis. Lineage (NCBI taxonomy): Eukaryota > Metazoa > Chordata > Actinopteri > Cypriniformes > Cyprinidae > Sinocyclocheilus > Sinocyclocheilus anshuiensis. Next base: position 186,587 of record NW_015539980.1, read on the forward strand.
GAAGTAAAGAGTAAAAGTTGCTAATATCTGTGATACTCAGTACAACTACAAAGTTCCCGAAAAGATACTCAAGTACAGTAACTAATTACATTTACTCCAATACTTTACACCTCTGATTACTTCTAGGATATGTTTTTATTATGATTCACTGACTTTTAATTAGCGTACATGATTTGTTAATTTGTCACTGATTATCAGTTTATCATTTACTTCGAGAAAGATGATGTTATCTCAGTTAATTTATATGGCTAATACTGTCTTGTGCAACACAGTTAAATTAGATCAAATTAGCTGGATTAAACTTGGATTAAACTTGAGGATCAGGTTCATTCATGTGCATAAATAAAATGCATGATGTGTACTGACACCAATGTCTCGCTGTTACACTATGAACACTGACTTAATAAATAAAACACAGAACATCACAATACAGCCGCTATTTAATAAAGTCATTACTCTGTCCCTAGGCTCTATGCGTTCATTTCCGTTACAGTGAAATTCCATTTGAGGAAGTAAAGATTTTAGCCAACAGAGGTACTGAGGAACCCCGTGTACCTGCTGGGGTCAAAAGAAAAAAACGTGAAAGGTTCCGACTCCTCGGCCCACCTGTGAAATGAAGCCTTTTCATGGATCAACAAATCCATCAGCATCTTATTCTTTCCTCTGAGCAGACCCCCCCCCCCCCATCTCTCTCAACGGCGTGTGCGCCATTCTCTTGTCCGTGTCTGCGGGGAAATGTGAGATAGAACACTCAATAAACCAATTTTTTTGCACCATCGATCCTACAATTGTATTATTTCTCTGCCTCTATCCTCCACCCGGCTCTCCTCTCTCTTATGAAAATGTTATTGACGGCAGCATGGTGTTAAATTATTAAGTAAATGTTAGCAGATGCCGGCGATGTGTTTGCTGTCTGCGTGTATCTGTTTGTGCAAACGCGCTAAGGTCGCGTGTGCGTTTTGTAAAGAACAGCGGGGATATGCGGCTCCCGAGATGAATAGTCAGATGATAGCGGGACACTGAAACAGACACTATTAGAGAAGACGCTGTTAGGCTACAGATCTGGCGTGCAGCCATTAGACAGCTAGGTGTTTTAGCCAAGCGGGGTGATCTCTTTTGCTCTTGCTCTGCTGTGAGGATCAATGTACTGCCACTGTCCCACTCGAACAAGCGCTCGCTTTATTGTTTACCACCCCTGATGGATTTCTTTAGTGTTTTTTCTATTAAGTTTCAGTGGTATTGTTCGTAAAAGTTTCTTGTTTACCATATCATAATTTAATGGGAGCTGGCATTTAGATGCTTTTGTAATGGCCTTGTGTCGCTAATGGCTAATAGCTAATGTGTCTGTGTGGACCGGCTCACACAACAGATGATAGGCAGGGGTCAAGTTTCCCCACACACACATAGCCAGCTGTCAGTAATAACTCATCCTCTTGTTATGCTTTTTTAATTAGTTTTGTTTAGTTATGAGCCCCGTGTGAGCCGTTAGCGTAGCGTTGTTGTACCCGTGTCACCTGTGTGTGAGCTTTATGTGATTCATTAATCAGCTTGCTTTGTGTCTCTCATTTGCATAGAAGCATGTTTAGTCCAAATTAGCTGCTCGGGTGAATTGTTCTCACTGTGGGAGTAAATAGTTTGGTGTGTGTGTGACTTCAGTTGTTTACTTCACGCCTCCACATCAGCCCGACGTTAGCAGTGGGTTCACAAAACTGAACCCATAGGGCAATGATTGTGCCCTTGCTTTGAGAATGTAATTATCTCATCACATGAATACGCACCAGTGAACAAATATAGATGATCGTAAAATCAACTCACAAACATTGCAAAGTATAAAAAACACACACAAACACATGCACAAAAGGTAGATAGCTACAAAAAGACGCAATCAAAACATGTTTATTTTGACATAAACAGAGCGTTGGACAAGGGGAAATCAGAATATGTCGTAAAATGCAGTTTTATTTAATGTTGCGATTTCGATGTTATGTTTTTCTTGCAATGTTGTGACTTTTTTTCATTTACTGTAGTATCATGAACATGCCTGCAAAGTGTCAACATTCTGATGTGCTTTGGAATATGTAAAATTTCTATTGCAACTAATGCTTCTTTTTGTTATGTCAGTTTCTCAACTACCCTCTCGGAGTATTTTCATTTATGCATTTGGCAGACGCTTTTATCCAAAGAAGCTTACACTGCATTGAATGTGTACATTTTTATAATTTCATGCATGTTCAGTTCCCTGGTAAATGAACCCCTGATGCTGTAATTGCTAGCACCATGCTCTACTGTTTGAACTTCAGGAAAGCAAGCTTGAAAGCACAAAAAAAAAATAAAAAATCTAAAAAATCTATTTAAAATATATGTTTATAGCATTAGTAGTAGTAGTAGTATGTAATGTGTGAGAATGATTATTATTTGTGTGTGTGTGTGTGTGTGAAATGTATTGAATACAATTACAATGATCACACCCAGGTTTTTAACATAATACAAGGGTTAATGTAACACATTCAGCACATACCTTCTGAAATATGCTGTATTAGAAGATGCAGGCACACCTACTGTATGACCAGGTTGAATTAATTTGAATTGTTTATTAATGCAATATTGCAACATTCCTTGGCAACAGTAAATAACTAAACATTGTGTCATGCCTAAAAACATTCCACAGGTTTTACCTCTTCTTTGCATGTTTGGTATTATTTGCCACTCTGTATTTAGACATTTTTGCATTGCATGAGTATTGTGTTTGCTCTTACTTGTAAATAATGAAAAGCAATCCTGATATTTATTGCAATAAGGCAAAATCCTGACACAAACGCTAGATACTGTCAGAACGCCATTCCCTCTTAAGAGTGTTTAGATTCCTATTGAAACAGCACTATTGTGATGAATTCAGTAAAGTATGCTCACATTCACACACATGCTCAGCTGGGGTGCTAACAGCTGTAACAGTCAGATAGTAGCCGATGCCATCACATTAGGTAATGAGGTCAAACTGAGAGCTTGAGTGATAACCTGTGAACTCTGATCTTAGACAGGCCTGCTGGGGGTCCCGAACCTGCTCGCTCTCCCTCCTCTTTCTCTTTTATTTTGTAAATCAGCACTCATTTCTCTAATCAATCAATCAATCAGTCGATCTGTTAGATGGGTTACAGCTATTTCTGCCTCTGTGTTTGTGTGTGTTTCATGCATCTGCTGCATTGTAGCTCATCATGCGTGGATACATTAGCTCTTACGGGTGCTTCATTACATGTCTCTCTGGAGGTTCAGACTATTTTCACAGCACAAAACAATGCAACAGTCCAGTCAGCAAAGGACACACGCACAGCAGTTCTCAGCTGTGCCAGAGAACAAAACAACACAAAACAAACAAGCCCGCACCATTAGCATGCAGCCGACTGCCAGGTACGTTTACGTAGAACAGCTAGTTGGAGCTCTAATAATAAATGGCTCTTTTTCCCTGTTAAACCTGGATTAGATAAAAGATAGAAACATAGAAAGATGCCAAAGCTGTTAAATTTAATTTCAAGTTCAATTTTATTCCGCATCACACACACGCATCACTGTTTGCTAGTTTACACCGTCGTTATCGAACCGGCTAAATGCACAGCTCGTTCGTTAGTTGAGTCATCAGAGACGGGTGGTTTTAATGACTCAATGACCAGAGGCTAACTCGTGTCTCCCCGCTGAGTTAATTATGGAATAAAACGACACACAGTGTTTTTTCATCAGTAGCTCTTTAGTGGAAAACCGCTCTGAGGAGAAGCAAAGATTATTTTATGGTTTATTGTGAAATAGCATGATAATATAAAACATTGAGTTACTTCATCATTTAGCAGATACTTTACGGCAATGTGACGCACTAAGTGTTAAGCGCAGGTGCCAGAGCACTCTGGTGTTTAGTTACTCTCTCAAGGTGTGGTGGTCGAACAGCAGGGGAATCTCAGTATATCAGCAATTCACTCACCTGCATTCTCTTTAAAAGTCCGTTTTGCAACTATCTAGGTTATTTAATCTAAAAAATAAAGTTTTTTTTTTTTTATTTTTTTTACGTCAGCATTCCCAAGTTCATTGTGTTACCACTGGCATAGCTTGTAAGGTCTCCAAAATTCACACAATATCAACTTTGATATAATTTGCCACTGACTTAAGTCCCGTTCACACCAAGAACGATAACTATAAAGATAACTATGAAGATAATGATATTAGCGTCCACACCAGCGAATGATATGGTCTGTTTATTCTAAGCGCACATGCGTCTGCTGCTTTAAGTTCTTGAGCTCGTTACAGCAGGATGGATTCTGATTGGCTGTCAGTGTTTTATCGTTCATCAGCTGGAAAAAATTTGTTTTGAAAGTGATCACAATGATATCGTTCCTCTGTATCGTTATCGTTATAGTTGTGGTGTGAACTATGCTATTCTTTAATACTGAGAACGATTTTTAGAACTATATCTTTATCGTTATCTTTATAGTTATCGTGCTTGGTGTGAACGGGCCTTTAGTCTGCACAGTTAGTGATTAATAGACAAATATGCATGATGTATCAGTAATCAAAACAACATATGACTGATCCTGTGTACTTAGATACATGGAAATGTACAAAAAAAAAAAATCAACAGGAAGCATTCACGTTATCAAAGATATTTATCCATGTCCATAACTGCGAGTTTGAGTATCTTGTGAAATTTTATAACTAACTTTGTATTTGTTGTTAGCCACCAGTCCAGAATGTCCACCTTAATTACATAAGCTAGCTGAAAGGATTTTTATAATTATAAGATAGTATAAAGTAGATAAGATGGTCAAAACTTTAAGCATTTTTTGAAACTGCTAATAACCATACCTGCTTGACTCATATTACCTACAGAAAGGGAAAAAAAATGCTGCTTATTAATAATTAGTAAGGTAGGTATTAAGTTTAGGTATGGGGTTGGGTTAATGGACTCTAAAATATGGTCATGCAGAGTAAGGCATTAATATGTGCTTTATAAGGACTAATAAACAGTCAATATACTCGTAATACGCATGCTAACAAGCAACTAGTGAATAGTGAATAGAGATCCCTAATCTAACGAGTAAAGTGTACATTATAGTTCAGCAATTATGTGACAAAAAACCCATATAAATGTATTATTAATGCATTATAATGCATTCATAACAATGTAATAAAGATACCTTATAACCATTTGTTCGTTCTCGCAGAGATTTTAAGCCATGCATATTATAATACGTACCTATTCATGGTGATGCTTTGAAAAAGTGTAATTCATCACAATCAACACCAAACGTCATGGTTAAGGCGTTAGGAGTTGCATTTCGAATATCCTTATATTTATAGGCTTCTTACAGTAGAACGTCGTCTTTTTTTCTATAAATGACATAACAAGGTAATGCTACCATGTAATAGCAGGCGTCTGAATGTTCCTGTGAGAAAATCAAGTGTCACTTTACTGTGATATGCAGCCAGAGGTATATGACTCAAGACAGAAAGAGATTAATATTGCTCGAATTCTTCACAAACTCCAGCCCTCTGCCCCCATCCTCCATCCCGCACACCCACACCCATTGATTACCCAGCCCGCTCTCCCGCTGTCTCTAATGGGCCTGAGAGCCTGATCATGTGACTGTTGCATCTCGGTGTGGTGGATTGGTTTGTCTGAAAGCGCCTGGCCCTCGCAATCATCCTAATGCACAAGCATTGGCCATTACTGTCAGGCCCGTCCATACATTAAGCCGCCCCCACCCGTTTCCAATCCGAGAGGTGAATTAATGCACGTCCTGGGGCTTGACTGGTGTGTTCTCCATACTGTGTTAAACAATGAGCAAATGGCTCACCTCCTTTATTAGACGTGTGGATTAATTAAAAGGACTGTCAGATATATCGGCCCCCTCACCGGCCGAGTCTCTTTGAGAATCCATCATAGGCTCGGGGGGCCGAGGGGGCCAAGTCTTTTGTGAGGGTGAAGGTTGAGGCCAGAGGGCCTGGAGGTTAAGGCCAACGGTAGCTGCTTTTCCTCGGCGTGATATATGGTACGGCAACCGAGCTTCTGCTGCCAGAATCGAGAACAGAGTAGGTGCTAAAACCAGCGCTTCAGAGGTACGGCTCACCTCAATAGCATATTGTCTGAGGCTTGACGGCATGCCGGCAAGCTGAGAAATATTAAACGTCCCACTTTAAACAATGGTTTAAAGTCTCCTCCGGTCTTCATAAAGCGGCGCTTTACAATCACGAGCTACACCGCAGGGCCTGTGTGTCGGGAGAGGGCGGGAGGCCCAATGGCACGGTGAGAAAGCACAGCGGTCCAGTGATTCTGGATTTCGTTTATTTTTCAGCCGCTTTCACATCTGAGGGTCGTGTTCATGTGCGTCTTCCAGCTTAAAGGGATAGATATTAAAGGGATAGTTCACCCAAAAATGAAAATTTGATGTTTATCTACTTACCCCCAGGGCATCCAAGATGTAGGTGACTTTGTTTCTGCAGTAGAACACAAATGATGATTTTTAACTTTAACCGTTGCAGTCTATCAGTCGTATAATGCATGGCAATGGTAACAAAATCTATGAGAGTAAAAAAAAACATGCACAGACAAATCCAAATTAAACCCTGCGGCTCGTGACGACACATTGATGTCCTAAGACACGAAACGATCGGTTTGTGCCAGAAACCGAACAGTATTTATAGAATGTTTTACCTCTAATACACCACTATGTCCAACTTCCTTGAGCGCGCGCACGGCATCCGGTGCGTGAGGTGTGTACGCGCTCTGGCGTAGTTTACGCAAGCGCCGGAAGTGATCTCTCACGCGTATATGTCACTCATTGTTTACACAGTGCACAATCATTGTAGGTACGAGGGCTAATCAAAATGGTACTCACTTGCACTTATCCGGATTGTTCAAACCGACTTAAAACTAAAAGATTACGTTCTCTCGCGCGAACTCATTCAGGAGTGGTGACTTTCCACGTATTCCCAACTTCTGAGCCTGCTCGCCTGAAGTTATGGTTGATTGCTCTTCAGCTGGATATCAACACACCCATTAACGTAAACTACGCCAGAGCGCGTACAAACCTCAAGCACCGGATGCCGTGCGCGCGCTCAAGGAAGTTGGACATAGTGGTGTATTAGAGGTAAAAAGTGATATAAATACTGTTCGATTTCTCTCACAAACCGATCGTTTCGTGTCTTAGGACATCAATGTGTCGTCACGAGCCGCAGGGTTTAATTTGGATTTGTCTGTGCATGTTTTTTTACTCTCATAGATTTTGTTACCATTGCCATGCATTATACGACTGATAGACTGCAACGGTTAAAGTTAAAAATCATCATATGTGTTCTACTGAAGAAACAAAGTCACCTACATCTTGGATGCCCTGGGGGTAAGCAGATAAACATCAAATTTTCATTTTTGGGTGAACTATCCCTTTAATCCTGAAATTATCTATTTTTTAAAATGTAAAAGTTTATTGAACCCTTTGATAAAACATTAAAAAAAGTGTTTGTTTGTGTGTGTTTTTGTTTAGTATTTTGTTTGATACATCTGGATGTTATGGTTCATATTGAGCTCTCACATTTGAGAAGAAAAAAAAGACCTACATTTTAAACAGACGTCCAAAATGAGGAAAATTGTGAAATTTAGTGCGGATGCTGATATTCATATGGCCAAAATGTAAGATGAAGTTCTGATAGCTTGTAAATCAATGAGGTCTTTATAACACTATAGCAGACTACTTAAATAAAATGCACATAAATATCAGTTTTCACTCTATATCTCCAATAATATGTCTTTGTAAGATGATATTTAAATGTTTAATTTATGTTTATTAATGTTTAAGCTCTGCAAAATTTAATGCAATGCAATGCTGAATGAGAGATGAACAAATAAACATTCCTCAAATTGTTCTTACAAAACATTTTAACATGACTTTTGTACAATAAATAAATAAACATTGATAAGGAAGTAAACCTAAGTTGCTTAAATCCACTAAATGTTTATCTTGAAATATGTCTAACAATATAAAGTTATTCTTGCATTTACTTTATAAAAGATTTCACAGCAAAAGACAATTGAACCACAACCTGAAGGGGAGCACTCTACATTATACTAAAATGCCTTTTACTTGCTTAGAAAGTATAAACTATCAATCAGATGACAGAAGGCATGTAGTAGATTTTATACAACAGGTTTTCAGCAAAGTTTAGTATTTAGAGGCCTACGGTAGGCTTTAGATGGTTAAAATCTTTGTCTTAAATTTGATCATATTTTATCTTAGTAATTCCCATTACTGGACACTTCTAAAAAAAATGCATTTCTAAGATTTCTAAGCATGTGAATAATTTAAAATAACGAAAAGTTTGTGACATGGGTGATTTAATCACGTAACAATGAATTGCTTTGTACAAAAAGTCTGATTGTCTTGTTTCCATTGAAGCACAAGTTGATCATCCTGAATTCATGCTTGGGAAAATGCAAAAAGCAGGACATATTAAATACCATTCAGAGCTCTATTGGTGCACAAGACAAGCTGGCTACTACTACGCTTAGCATGCAGGCTAATCGTGTTATTGAAAAAGTAAACGTCTTGAATGAATTAGCATCACTGAGGTGCGTTTGAAAATCCTCCATCTCATTGCAACTCCAAGCGAGGCGTAATCGAACACTTCTCCGGCCCAGGCAGATGCGATTGCCAGCGTTGACTCAACTGTTTACTCTATATTCTCTATATACTCGCAGATTTACAAATTGAGTTTGAGAAGTTGTGCTGGCTTTGAAATATTTGGGCCGCTGATTGTATAAATTAGGTCTGATCTTGAGCAGGTATGCTGCAGAGTACGCTTGTCAATTTTTGTTTGGAATTGGAGATTTTTTGTCTGCTTTCATTTAAGGACCAGTTAAGGAAATAGTTAGGACCTCTCTCTCTCTCTCTCTCTTTCTCTCTCTCTCTCTCTCTCTCTCTCTCTGTCATGTGTCTGTCAAAGGTAAGAAAATAAATCAAACCACAGTCAGCAACTTCTTATTCAATATCATTATGGTTAAAATATTTACTTGTCAGGCAGAAAGATGTATGATGCAATGCTATTACATTGTCAACAAATCTGAATCAAATGCCACTTTATATTTGAAGTCAGTTTTAATGGATTAAGATGTAATTTTTAAGTTTCCTCTTCTATCTCAACTGGAGGAGCAAGGTGCTAACAATAGCAAGATCATGGGTTATAATCAAATAAAGTGTATACACTGGATGCTTGAAAGTCGGTTTGCATAACAGCACTTAAAATGCACAAATTATATGATTCAATTTTCAGTTCTAGGAGGAATACATGGGTTGGAGCAATCTAAACCTTAAGTTGTATTTTAAAAGCATAAGAAATATTCATTTTACCTAGCTATATAAAAAGTTCAGTAAAGGTTTTTCCATTCTTAAGGGCTACTTTAAAAGTTTAGCCTAATTTAAGTAATTAATATAGGTCAAATGTGCATGTTTTCAGTGAATGTTTGCTTTTAATAATGCTTTAATTCTAAGTCCAGCTGGGTTTAGGCATGTAATAAAATACTCAATTATCTGTAGGCTACATTATATACTTGTAAGCACAATTTCTATTCTAACCCTTTAACCCTATTTTGCTTCTCTGCTTGCGATTAGATAACTTTAAGCCGCTAAACTACGGGAAAGTTTTCAGTCCACTGATCCAGTAAGCGAATGCATTCAAACAATCCGTCTAAAACAGTGCTAATATAAAGGAAACCAGGCTGATTACATCAGAGATTGCAGAGAGAACAGAGACTCGTGTTGTACTTTTTAGATAGAATATTGCCAGTTCTTTTTCTCTATTTTTGTTATTCAAATGAAAATAGTTTCAAACAAAGACAGAAAAACATTGTGTGAATGAATCAGTGTTTTGAACAAATCGTTGAGTGAATGATTTAATGACTCACTCATTAAAAACAGTCCCTGCCATGGGACCCGTCCTTTGCGCAGGTGTTTGTTGTTGTTGCAGTCTTCGGTAATTTGTTGCTTTTGTTGTTCTGTCTTCTTAGTTTTGTTTTCTACTATGAGACTATGGCCCAGGCCAGTGGTGCCACCTTGTGGAACAACTGATTAGTACAAAAGAAATTCAATGCACATGTGTGACCTGAGCTTACGAAATACGCACCGTTGCAAAAATCTGGTGGACAATCCGTTCAGTCTGTACTTCACACAGTGCGTGTGACGTGTGAGGGCTCGCGCTTTTCAGAGACAACCCTCACACGTCACACGTGCTGTGTGAAGTACAGACTGAACGGATTGTCAACACATCCCACCGCTGTATAGCCAGATGAGACGCAAACTACGGTTTTTCGACTGGATAACCAATCTCGCTAGTAAAGTTTTGATGGATGAAGACTGCAATCAAGGTAAAGACGATTGTGGTGGCGTACAGGAGTCGTACAGTAAGCACGCGTGAGTCCGTTATAATAATGCATGTATGAG
>NW_015539980.1:197086-209413 GCF_001515605.1 Sinocyclocheilus anshuiensis
TGCTGTGTTTAGTTATACGGAATGGATCCGTGTATGTAGTAGATATATGCAGTCAGCAGGCGGTTGGTTTAGGGTTTTTTGGGGCATCTCCATGTGGTCCTGTTCGGTATCGCAACTTGGCTTCTCCAAAATGTAAACACATGTCACATACGATAAAATTCTGATTTTTTTTTTCTTTCATATGTGCTTATATGGGCTCCTTATATCATTTGGTTCTTTGGTGTCCTTTTGGAGTTTCTAAGTGTCCTTTTTTGAAAAGACCTCTAAATTTATCTTGAAAAACGCTTGCAGAAAATACAGATTTTTGAGAATCACCCTTCAATCTTTTGGTTTACTTTGCTGGATATGGCAAATGATGACAAAATAAACATTTGAAACCAGAAAAAATGGTCTATGCTTAATTTCATGAAGTGTGCGATTAATCACGATTAATCACAGAAAAAGGGTGTGATTAATTAGATTAAAAATTGTAATCGATTGACAGCCCTATTTTATATATATATATATATGTATGTATACCGCTAGCTGGTGTACAATTTTCAGGAAAAATAAAATAATATAAAATAAATAAAAGTGTAAAATGAGGATATTATATGAAGGACAATAAATGTAAAAGTTCTGGCCCTGTTTATTGCTCTAGAAGCACTCTTTTAAAATAAAATGAATGCCATTGAAAATGTGAAAAGTGTTGTGTGTTGTGTTATATTTATAATTTAATTTATTCTAAATAATATTTGTGAATGACCTTATGTTAATAGTCCCCAGTACTTTTCTTTGCATATACCCATTAACTGTTAACTAAACGTACTTCTGAAATGATTTTTCTCTCAATCTCTCTACCGAATTTGAATACACAACAAACACAGCAAACAAAAGTCATAAAAGTGAAATCTTAAGACACTGAAAACTCCGATCTGAATAATACAATTGGCTCTGCGGTTTCCTGATTGCTGTGAGTTCTGCATGTTCAATTGCTCTTGATGTTTAAAGTGAATAGCGGTCTGGTCATTTGTATAATGATCACATTCTGTTATATTCTCTCCGTGAAGCTCTGGCTATCATAATTGCCGTATGAATTTCTTTTCAAGATCCAGTTGTGAAAATGTTGAAGAGGTCACAATGAGCGTCGGCTGATGTCGTTTCCTGGCCAGCCGGCTGCAGATCTCTGTTGAAGTCCTTGGCCACAATTAGAGAAGCCGTGTCATTTTACCCCATGTGTGGCACATTTTCCTTCGTGGCACGTGGGGGGCACGGCCATGATTAGCCTCATTATTCAAAGTCAGTGTGAGCTCACAGTTAAGAGTCATTTAGTTTAATGCTTTTGCCATCAGAGTCTATATGTACTCATTTTATAATGGGCCTGATCTTATGGTGAGGCATGCAAATGAAAAAAGGATCAATTTAGAGTGAGAAAGAAATTCACAGGTTATGTTTAAGATAGCATACGGATCATATTACTACAACATATAAATTGTGCACAATATGTAAATGTTGTGTATGCATGGAATATCCAGATGACATTTGCTAACAAGTGTAACATGCAACAGAACACACTATAATACTGGAATACTGTATCCCACACAGGTTTATTATTGTTAACTAAAATTAAAACCATAAAAAAAAGATTTTTCATAAACTAAACAATAATTTAAGTAAAAAATTAAAAGCTTTAAAAAAAAGTACTAAAATAATTAAATAAACTAAAAAGAAACTAACTAAAATTTAATTAAACCTATATATGCATATTAAAACACACAATAACATTAATAAAACTTTTGCTAAAAAAATAGATTAAAGACAATATAATAAAAGACAATATCAAATATAAAATCGAATTCAAAATATTAACAAAACCTATAATAGTGTGTACTAAAATAACAGTGAGCCCACAATGCAATTCACTCAACTTGACCTTTCATTCCAATGTGATGAATGGAAATAATATCTCCTTTATTTTAAGATCTTTTTACACAATTATTTGATCAGAATCAAAATGGATTAAAAATGCAAAATAACATCTCGGTTACGTATGGTAACCCTCGTTCCCTGAAGGAGGGAACGGAGACGTCACGTCAGATGACCGACGAATTGGGATCTCGCTTAGAGAGACCAATCTACTTCGAGTTGTGAAGCGGATGCCACTGAACTTGGGGGGACGCCGGGCGACTGGATCGCATTGCCGAGCCTGACGGTTCGAAGGAGCATTCGAGACGGGCTGGGTAGCTCTAGCCAGGCTCCCAGACACCGCGCAAGTGGCATCAACAGAACTACAGGCATACCCGCAGTGGGGCAGCGCGGAAGAACGCAGGGACCCGGCCCGGGCATGTAATATCCCAATAGACTTTATGACCAAACGCATGACAGATCCAGCGCCCGGACCGTGCATGAAATTAAATCGAGGGTGATGTGGCCCTGTTGTGGCGTGGATGAAGTGCTGCGACGGCCCCCTGGACTTCATAAGGCAAGAGGACACGTTCTGTGGCGTCTCTGTGCAGTTGAAGCAGGCCTCCAATCCCCACATGGGGCATTTATATACATGCCACTCGCTCCCCCTGCACCTGCTCTGTCGTAATGAGTCAATATATCTCCTCCCTAATTGCCCTAAATACATATCATAAAGCTTGGCTGTAAAACGCGGACTTCCAAAGCCGGCCAGTAAAGAAGGAAAGCATAATGCAATAGTGCCATTCCTGAACCGGCCTTAACGAGGACCCATAAATTACATACAGGGGGTTTCATTATGGAGGTGCAGTCTGAAATGTATCTTTTTTTGCAAAACCACCAGGGTTTTTTTTTTTCTTTCTTTCTTTGCGTAAAACTGCCTACTCGCCACTTTAACAAAAGCTGGCGGATGATCCAAAAAGTATTCAACTTCATGCATTTCTCAATAAAACAGAAATGAGGGATATCATCATGTATTTGAGAAAGTTTGTGTGGTTGGGCGTGTTGACCACAGTGACCAAATGAGCATTCAGGGACCCGTCCTGTGGCTCTCCTCTCCTCCTCCCATCCGTGTTGTATTTCCATCTGAGTGTCTTTGATAATGGGCCGCTTTTCTGTAAGCGGAATCTGTCTGGCTGTCTAATGGGGGCCTATGCTGTCAAACCTTAATACATACCAGCCGCTGTGCTATCAAGAGGACGGGTCAAGACAGGAAAATGAGTCCTACGGCTGTCGCTCCACTGTTTTTCACTCTACCTCTTCTCTAAAGTCCTGTTTCTAAACAAGTCAACTGTCTAGATGGGCAGCACTTATGAGGCTCACATTAAGCAATTGATTCCAATGGAGTTTGACATTAGCATGTTACTAAGATAATGCTTAAAAAAAAAACAAACATGGGAACCGGAAGTGCCAAACTGCTAACTGACTTCCTGATTTTGACTAAAAAATGCATCATCCCTGCAGCACTATTCTTCAGCATTACAAAATCTTCTCTTTTTTTCTTACATTTTATTTACCTTACAGATGATAACTTAAAAGTGTAACACTTTATTTTGATAATCCAGTGATTCTAAATACATAGTTCTGTCATGAAACTCTAGATGGTGTTTCATAACATAATGACATCATCGTTCACATGGCAGAGCTGATTGGTTATTTTCACATCAGCAGCCAATGAGCGGCTGCTCAACATTCAAATACTTGGCTATTGTTTGCTGTAGCAGTTGCAGTGCACTTCAGAATCCCTCCACCTCCCCCAGCTCCACCTGTATGGATCTGCTACATGGTGATTTCATGTTAATCATGATTTTATGTTAAGTTATTCAGTGGTGGTCAAAATTATTAGAACACTAGTATCTTTACCAGCTAAAACATGGTTTTAAGTCAGCTATTTCTATCTTTTGCTGTAGTCAGTAGGAAATATCAGTTTACATTTACAAACATTAATTTTGCCATTAATTGTAATAATCCAGACAGACTAAATCCTTATGTAGCTTTGCAGGTATGATTCTTGAAGCGTCTTGGAGACGTTGCCACAGTTCTTCTGGATTGAGTCTGTCTCAGTTTCTTCTGTTTCTTCATGTCACTCCAGACAGACTGATGATGATGATCAGATCAGATCTCTGTGTGGAGCACTGGCTGCTGTCAGACAAAAATCTCACTGGATTATTACAATTAATGGCAATATGAATGTTTGGAAATGTAAGCTGATACTTCCTACTGACACACTACAGCAAAAGATAGAAATAACTGACTTAAAACCATGTTTTAGCTGGTGAAGATACTAGTGTTCTAATCATTTTGGCCACCACTGTATATGTGGGTTATTTCATATATGTTAAATTTGCAGCAGCAGCATTTCTTACATGCTCACAGCCAGATGTAGTGGCAGCAGCAAGCAGATCTATTCCACCAAGACTAGACACATTAACATTGCCATGTACATTACCATGCTAGAACAGAAGTATAAGTAACTTTGCAACTACATGCCAACTAGTAGTCATTAGTGTATTTGTAGACTGTCTGCTTAATATCTGCTAACACTTTATTTTTATGGTCCCCCAACAGACTATAAGTAACTTTGCAACTACATGTCAACATATTCTACTAATCTTAGAGGCTATAATACTCTAATGAGAGTCAGTTGATATGTAGTTGTAATGTTACTTACATGTATACTTGGTAGACGTGTAACTCTTGCAGCCCTTGCATTTTTGGTATAAAGTCTTTCGTGTGTGTGTGTGTGTGTGGCAGCTGTGTTTTGGTTGTGTCTGTGCATGTACTGTACGTCTGTAATCTATCACGCTTCTGTTTCACTCTCAGAGTGACAGTGGGGCTATCAGAGCACTCATACACTCAACAGTGGCAATGAAGCGCCGGCCCACCTTACGCCAATCATATCGCAGCCCAGATGTGTTTTTACGAGAACGTCCGGCCAGCCAGCCAGACTCGCCCACTTTTTAATTAACCAGAGCCTGCCCTCGCAAGATGAGGAGTCACAGAAATTATGACGGCGAAACACAAACCGCAGCTCGACGTTCCCACATACGCACACACACACACAGCTGAGCGGCCAAATAGGGGGTTTTCCTAATAAATTTTAATGACTCCTCGCAGATTTACAAAGGTGTGTGTGTGTGTAATGGCTCTTATTATTGTACGTAATGGTACATCTGTGTTGTGTGTCCGTCCGTAATGACAGCGCAGGGGGAAACAGGTAGTAAATTCTGAAAGTTTTGCCCTGCGTGCCCAAACACTGAGCCAGTCACTGGGGTGTTAGAGGGTGTTGGGTGTGTGTGAAGAAGACGGACTGTCGATGCACCCCTGTACCCCCGTCACCCAGGCTTTCCCACACACCATCTACAACACCTGATTAAACCACTAACATTTTAGTGTGTGTGTGTGTGAAGGAAGCGCTTTTCCAGATGCTGTTGTTAGGTGTAACCAGTACAACAAAGAACTGAATTCATGCCCTTTTTGCTTATGGATATTTTGAATATAAATGATTGATGAATTAAGATGAATACTGTATATGTACATAATTTTGTTTGGCTGTTCCATGTTCCTAAGTTTTGTTAAAGGGACACCTTTAGCACATGACTTGAATTTCTAGCATTATAGCAGAATTAACAAAAGATGGAAACACATTAGAATTAACATGTCAGAAATCAAAGGAAAACAACTGATGAATTAAAATGAAATTCACTACTGTTCACAAGTTTTAGGGTCAGTTAGTGTATTTTTTTTTTTTACTCTTTTTGAATGAAATATCTCATAAAGACGCATTCATGTGATAAAAAATACAGTAAAAACAGTAATATTATGAAATACCATTACAATTTAATAAAATGTTTTCTATTTGAATATATTTTAAAACATGATTTGTTCTTCTGATGCAAAAGCAGAATTATCAGCAGTGACTGCTCCAGTCTTTAGTGTCACATGATTTTTGTTTTTTGTTTGTTTTTTTCAGGATTCTTCAATAAATAAAAAGGTCAAAAGACCAGCATTTATTTGAAATGTTTAATCTTTGCTGAATAAAAGTTTTAATATCTTCCATAGATTATATAATGTGATTTTTTTTTTCAATTTAATGTATTTACATACATACTGAAACACTTTTTTAAAATGTATTTGTATTTTAAATAAACAAGTAAACAAACAAATTAATTAATAAATTCCAGCAGTTTTCTGGTTGTACGGTTTTTACAAATATTTTCATTCTTTTGTGGCTAATATTTGCATTGTGATTTATTTTTGTTGTGTTGAAGACTGTTTATTTGATTTGTAGCATCCTTGTGCTGTGTCATGACTAATATCTTGTGTTATACTTCATTTTTGTGTTGTTTCTGGTGAGAGTTTTAAACTTTTTTTTTGTTTTGCTTTGCTAAATTTCATGTCCCCTTGGGCCAGTGTACTAAAAGTTATCATGAAATTAATGTTCAAAAAACATGGATTTTTTCTGTGTAATTATTCTCCAAAATGAAAACTGTTTGGAGCGAAACATCTCTTTAAACAATGCTGGGCACACTGGAGGAATGTCATGGACTTGTTTGATGGAGGGAAGCTGTTTTAGGCTTTCCATGAAATTGCATTTACAGTACAAGAGAATCTGTCTGGCTGTATGGGTTTGGATCAGCATTGCTTTGGCTGCAAACACTCTTTTTGCATGCATGTTTTGGGCCGAGCCAGTGAAGTGAAGTCATTACTCATCGGGCATTGCTATAGTCACAGAGCACAAGCTGATGAGCAGAGCCGCTGCTGTCTGCCTGAAGCGGACGGTGGTTTGTGGATGCAGACTGCAGCAGTGGCCTGACTTTTATTGATACATGTCTGGGATTGATTTTGGAAAGAGAGGGGCAGAATGACGGGAGAGATCTGGCAACACAAATACATTTAGACGCACATCCAACAGCGTCAAGTGAGTTAATAAAAGAGAATTAATGGTCCTCTTCTCTTTCTGTCCTTCTGAATTGCTTGGTTTGGGTTGGACCCTCTCTGTAGGGTCTTGTCCATCAGAAAAGTCGGGACTGGAGACAGAAATATTTTATTTTATTTTATTTTATTTTAATTTTATCCAAATTCTGTTTTGTTTTGTTTTGTCATTTTAATGGTGGATTAAATTTAAGTAATAAAAAAGCATGTCTAATAATTGAAATCATGAAACTTATTCAGTTTGCCAGTGTATGATTAACAATTTATGATTATTTGATTTCTGATTTATTTATGATTGAATACAAATTCAAATGTGGCAATCAAGCGAAGGCATATAACAACAACAGTTTAATTATTCTTTTAAAATAGAATCAGATGAACACTTTTATTTATTATTTATTTATGTATTTATTTATGTAACTGTTTTACTGTTCAAATTAAACATGGATGAAATTGTATGTGATATTCCTTAGAAAAAGAGTTGTTATTATTGTTATTATTATTATTATTATTATTATTATTACTTCTTTGAGAAGTACATTCAACTGTACAATAGTAATATTTTGTGTCACAATGTCTCAAGTTCTGCTGAACTTTTATTTTGACAGGTTATTGTGAAGACCTTTGAGTTTCTCTGTGTATGTGATATGACAATAATTTTATCAAATGAAATGGTGAAAATGCTTTAATATTCACAAGCACAATTCCGTATCGCTATTTGATTAACTGAACAGCCCTACTTTTGATTTATTCATCCAAAATGTACACAATTCTGGGACATTCTATGTTATGCTGTAAATTTCAAAATTATTCCGCAACTCCATCCGTGTTTTTTGCATCATGATAATCACAGGAACCAATATACGTCACAAATGTGACATATTTCATCTAGAAACATGATTCGTCCATCAGGAAACACACATCTTCATTTCATAAGCGTATCACAGCACCATTATCTGACTCTGATGGCAGACTGAGTGAGACTTCCTCTCTAATAACGTCTGTCAATCTGGAGATGGCTGTTGTTCTGTCTCACCTCATTGGCAGCCCAGACTGCGCTGCTGACTTTGATGCAAGCTTTGCCATTGGTGTGTGTGGGTATAATGAATGGACATGAGTGTGTGTATATGTGTCTGTCTGTCTGGATGAGGGCTGGAGGGACCGCGCTAATGTCAAGAAACTGCCATATGTATAAATATAACCCACTGCCCTCTGAAATGGCAGAAAAGTGCAAATTATCTAGCCTGAGGCATAACTTTAAAGACAATATCGAATCAAAATAGACCTATTTTAACACATGCACCTGGTCTTATTGCTCATGATTCATCAGGGAATGTGTTATATAGGTAACACATATGTGGGGTGTTACCAGAGCGTAGATATGCAGTTGGTAAGGTTTTCTTGGTGGTTACTAGGGAGTTTCTGAGGCTTGCTGTACATTTTTCTTACTGGCACAAAAAAACAACACCTGAAGTGTCTATGATGTTCTGGTCTATAGATATTGTTCTGTTCCCTAGCTACCAAAATCACAAGTAGCTGTGAAATTAAATTAAATTAAATTAAATTACATTAAAGGGGTCATATGATGCGATTTCAATTTTTCCTTTCTCTTTGGAGTGTTACAAGCTCTTGGTGCATAAAGAAGATCTGTAAAGTTGCAAAGACTAAAGACTCAAATCCAAAGAGATATTCTTTATAAAAGTTAAGAGTCAACCACACCCTCCTAAAACGGCTCGTTCTAACACGCCCCCACATACCTATGTCACTATGTGGAAAGATTTGCAAAACGCCGCCCAAATGTTCACGCAAAGAAAGAAGGCGTAACTTTTATTCTCGCTGTAGTATTGTTTACAATGCCGGCTGTTCTGACTCACAGATTGTAAGTACGTTTTTTATAATTAAAGGATTTGCCACTAACGATTAAAACGCGAGTTTTGAACAGTGTAGAGTATTGCTTGTTGTTTGTCATTTCTCCGATCACAAATGCAGACATGGTTTTATGTTTACACGGCGCGATGCAACGCAACGCGTAAAAAGACAGTATAAGTCATTATAATCCATAATGTTCTTTTTAGCAACATCATATGACCACTTTAAATTTAATTTATTTAATTTAATTTAATTTAATTTAATTTAATTTAATTTAATTTAAAAAGTATAAGAAACTTATATATACTATTATATACTATATAATATTGATATTTTAAAGTTATAATTATTTATTATAAAATATAGTTTAAGTAATAAAATTACTAAAA
Organism: Sinocyclocheilus anshuiensis; assembly: GCF_001515605.1. Taxonomy (NCBI): domain Eukaryota; kingdom Metazoa; phylum Chordata; class Actinopteri; order Cypriniformes; family Cyprinidae; genus Sinocyclocheilus; species Sinocyclocheilus anshuiensis. The sequence goes on from NW_015539980.1 coordinate 206,221, forward strand.
CTAAATCTAAAACAAAAATATAATTAAAGCTATATCAAAATATTAAAAAAAATAATAAAAAACTGAAAACTGAACATATAAAACAGTTAATTAAAAATAATAGTAAATACTTTAATAGTATAGAAATAATATTAAAACAGTTCTGTAACAGGTCAAATTGCATTTAATCATTCATGTTTATGACACAAATGTATGGAGAATCTAAATTAAAATTCAAGTTAAATACAAGTCAACTTTATTTATATAGCACTTTTTACAATACAGATTGTTAAAAAACAGCTTTACATTGATAAATTATTCAAATGAAAATGATTCAAAGATGGATCAAATTTGCCATTTGCATCGCATTACATCAGTTAAATGTTCTAAATGTGTTTCGTCTTAATATATATATATATATATATATATATATGTGTGTGTGTGTGTGTGTGTGCGTGCGTGCGTGCGTGCGTGCGTGCGTGCGTGTGTGTGTGTATATATATATATGCAAACAGAGAAGAAAAAAGAAAGGTCCAGAGAACAAGCATGCACTTGGAGCAGATGTGTCTTTTCCCTGATTCACAGTGCATCATGTGTAAAAGTGTCTGTTGAAGGTAATGTGCTTCTCCTCTGGTCCGTGGCCAGTTTTGGATTCCAGACGTAATGTGTGCGATAAGAATCTAATTATGGGAAACTGATCCTGGATCTGACTTTAATGAACTCTAACCAGAGCAGTTAATTACAGCATGGAGACACTTGTTAAAGTCGGAGGTGGACTGTGGAGCGGCAGACTTGAATGTGAGCGGATGGAGAGTGAGTGTGAAGGAAGACGAGGTGTTGGACCTTCCTTCTGTCAGTCTCCAGGTCTCCACGGCCCCCGTACATGACTGCCCTCTAGCTGCAGACACTCGCCTCCCTCTCTCACAAACATCCAGTGGCTTGAGTGTCTGCTGCATCTGTTTCAGTTTGACCTGCAGATGATAAAACGCCAGAAAAGAATCTTATATCAGAATATTCTATTATAGAAAGTGAGCGCTCAGCATCACACTAAACAACACTAGTACCAACACGGCATTCTGGGAAACACATACAACCTTAACCCTGTAAAGCCAGACATATGAAATAATAGTCATAAAAATATGTCAGAAAGTTTGCTTATGTGTTTTTGTTGAGTATCATATTTGAAAAATCAGGATTGTATCATTCATTTAGAATGATGGGAGAATATGGAGCTTATGCAATTTTATTCAGAAGCCCAAACTGAGCAAAATAAATGACATTTGTTGCAGTTGCTAATATTTATATGGCCAAGAAGTATGATATTCTGATCTCTTATAATGTAAATGAGAGCCTTATAACAGTATATCAGACTATTTACATAAAATAATAATAAAAATAAATAAATAAATAAATAAATGTACATAATGCATAAAATATTATCCGATATCTTGGATATTGGACACAATATATCCAACATATATATATGCATATGCCTTAGTAAGATGATTTTTGAATATTTAGTTTTATGATCAAAACTCTGTAGATTTTATTGTGGGGGAAAAATATACAGTATAATACAATACAATAATAAGTGATGAACAAGTTTTTCACATTTTAACTTGATTTTTCTTAAAGAAAATAAAAATAAATAAATACATACATACATAAATAAATATTGATGATCAAGTAAACCTAAATTGCGTATCAAATATGAAACAGTAGGTTTATTAACAGTAAAACAGTCTTATGTTCACCAAGGCTGCATTTATTTGATCAAAAATACAGTAAAAACAGTCATATTTTGAAATATTAGCACAATGCAAAATAACTGCTTTCTATATTAATATTTTAAAAATGTAATTTATTTCTCTGATTAAAAAGCTGAATTTTCAGCATCATTACTCCAGTCTTCAGTGTCACATGATCCTTCAGAAATCATTCTAGTATGCAGATTTTGAAATAACAAAATATGATTTTGAGAAGAATATACTTTCTGAAACTTACCTTTTTTAGGATTTTTATTTTTTATTTTTTAATTTTTAATTTTTTGATGAACAAAGTTCAAGAGAACATTTATTTGAAATATAAATATTTTGTAACATTTTAATACATGTAAATGGTAAAAAAAATACCACAACAACAATAGGTGTTTTTAATAACTGAGACGTTTTGCCTGACCCTCTTCGAACTTCAGAGATACACACTCTCACACACACACACACACACACACACACACACACACACACCCCCCCAGGATATGAGCAGGAGAGTGTGTGTGCTTGTTCTTGTGTATTAGCCTGCATTGTGTCGGGCCGCTCTCTGCAGAGGTGTCAGCTAAGCCTTCCTGTTTTACACAATGAGGCTGACAACTCTCTCAGCGTCCCCTGTTTCTGCTCAAGCGCTAAGTCTGAATCAGGACAGCCACCGCCTGAGACGTGGTGAATCTTGCAACAACATATATACAATATCATCTACAGTTATGACAATTAATTATTAGATATAATATTATATCTAATATTAGAATAATTTGCCATGGTCAGTTACTGTTCCTGTGTCACGGAACCGGGTGTGTGGAGGCAGGCAGGACGACGAGGACGACAAGGATTCCAATAATGACATTTATTGTAGACACAACAAGGCAGGTTCAGGTAGGTGAGACACACACTCGGGGTAACATTAACAATAACCGACACCAATGCTCAGACAGACAGGAACTAATATGGGGTGAATAATTAGAGGCAGACAGGTGAGCACAATGACGGTGATTAACTAATGATTAGACGGGCTAAACCAACACAAAGGGAAGAAACCACAACAAACAGTCCACAGGGGCGTTACATCCTGATTGGAGGCATCTTACAGTGGAAACAAAATAGTATAATATAAGAAGAAGCAAAGTAGTAAATTTTTTGGAAATATGTCTTAGTTAATTTGAGTGATTGTTCTATGCAATATTTACATTCCACACATATTATTTATTATTGTTGCACTGTTCATTATGGATGCATGCATACATACATTTTGGGGTCAAAAAGACCTTTTCAAGTTTTTGAAATAAGTCATTTATGCTCACCAAGGCTGCATTTACTTTATCAAAAATGCAGGAAAAACAGTAATATTGTGAAATATTACCATTTAAACTAAATGTTTTCTATTTGAATATATTGTAAAATGTAATTTATTGCTGTGATGCAAAGCTGAATTTTCAGCATCA
>NW_015539980.1:209591-211973 GCF_001515605.1 Sinocyclocheilus anshuiensis
GAAACATTTCTGATTATTATCAATGTTGAAAGCAGTTGTGCGGCTTAGTATTTTTGAGGAAACCATGATACACTTTAAGGATTAATTAAAAAACTCAAAAGAACAGCAGAACAGCATTTATTTAAAATACGAATCTTTTGTAACATTTTAAATGTACATTGTTTTTTTATAATCTAATTAAATGCATCCTTGCTGAATAAAAAAAAAAAATATTTCTTTATATATATTTCTAAATAAATATTCTGATCCCAAGGACCAAAAATTACTTTAATAAAATGGCATAAAGAAAATCATAATAAAAAAAAAATAAGAAAAAAATACATCAGTGATTTATATGTAATTTTTATTGAAAATGTTTTTGTTTAGTTTTTATTTTTAAGATTTTAGAAAAGTAATTTTACAGTGATTTTACCATGGTTTGGTTGGTTTGCCTAACAACACTCGTTTAACACACATACACAAATACAGCAGCGCTGTTTATCAGGTCAGTTGTTACAGTTATAATTGTCTAATGCCATCCTTCCGTATCAATCTTGTATCTGAAAATAGTAAACCTTCACTGCGGTTTAGGACAGAAAACCAGCTCAGGGTAAAGCAGGGCTGTTCATGCACACACACACACACACACACACACACCCTGCTTCACATAAATACACACAGAGGTGAGAGATAAGCACAATCTGATTTTTATTCTCGCCAGAGCACACAACACCCAATCAATGAAACACAAACCCTGCGAACACTCGCACCCAAATAAATGCTTTGACCCGCTTTGACGGTTTTTCAACTTTCCTTTAGCACCACGATGTGTTTTCAGGCCTTTGTCACCATGAAAAATGTGCAAATGAATACTTTGCATCTCAGCCGTTGTTATATATGACTGCAGAAATGGCATTTGCTGGCGTTGTAAAATATTGACATGTTACAGGTACATGTAGGCCTGACTGCAGGTGACTTTTTATGAGCTGTTCACTTTGCGCACTACATCAGTCATGCATTGAGCAGATGATCGCTGTAAAGGTGGACCGCATGTGTGTGTGCAGCTGCCGCTTTAAAAGGCTTTGCAGGGGAATTTCCCTCTTTTCCCTTTGTGAGAAACAAAGGTGTTCAATTCAGAGTCCGTCTTATCAGATATCCTGCCGGGCTTCTGTTCAGAAATCACATTAAAACAAGGGAGGAATTCACCAAGAATGAATTCAGCCACTGATAGCATTGTGTTTTCACTTGATTTACTAAAGGAATTCAGGTGACGCAGCAAACACACACAAATATCTGCTGAACACACAATTCCTCATCTTGCAGGTCATTCTGAAGGCTAGGATGCAGCAGAGCACTGTGATGTGCGGTACTTTACAGGGGATTGTACAGCATCACTTCACCAGTCCAGTGCAGACACCTGAATCTGCTCTTTAGGATGACAAAATGTGTTTAACTGCATGGCACATCAGGATAATCAGTGGTCATAGCAATCATGCGATGAATAGCTGCTACTGTAATCAATAGAAAACATACATAAAGATTCATTTCAAATAAATTACAGGGAAACAGCGCTGAATATAGACACAATATGCAATAGGCCTCATCTGCATACACTCTAAAAAATGCTGGGTTGTTTCAACCTAACTTTGGGTCAAATATGGACTAACCCAACTTTTGGGTTAAAAATTGTATGTAAAAATGTAACCCAACGGTTGGGTTAGTCCATATTTGACCCAAAGTTGGGTTGAAACAACCCAGCATTTTTTTTAGAGTGTAGAAAGAAGGCATATTTGCGCAGAACATAATGACTTAATTGAAATAAACAACAAAGTTCTAAATACCTGGTTAAGATGGATTGCTAGTAGAAAAAAAATGCTGGGATTTGCACTAATTTATTTCTTTATTTAATTTATTTTTTGGTAATCCTCTTACTCCACCCAAAAAAAAAAAACAAGTTCTGTGTAACGAATCATCCACTGAAGGCGAGCGTAGTGAAGAATCCAAGTGCAGTTGATTTACAGTGATCCAAACATCCAAACATAATCCAAACAGACGAAGACTAGAAACAATAATCCGTGACTTGACTTGACATGAACAGACCTGACTTGACATGAACAGACTTGACTTGACTAGGCATGAACAGACTTGACGAGGTATGTCGTGACGAGACTCTGGTTGATCAGCTAAGACGTGACGAGACTCTAGAAGAGTGGCCATTTTGTTTAGAGACTCGTGTGTGGTGGCCATCTTGCAATGAAGCTCTTCAATGGTGGCCATATTGTGAAGAATCTCCTGAGTAACCAGCATGATGTGAGCAGGCTCTGGCTTGGCAGGCGTGACGTGAGCAGGCCCTGGGGTAGCAGACATGACATTAGCAGACTCTGGCTTGGCAGACATGACGTG
>NW_015539980.1:211983-212533 GCF_001515605.1 Sinocyclocheilus anshuiensis
TAAACTTTGACTTAACTGGTATGATGTGAGCAGGTCCTGGAGTAGCAGGTGTGACGTTAGCAGGCTTTGGCTTGGCAGACATGATGTGAGCAGGCGTTGGCATAGCAGGCATGACGTGGTGGCTTGGCACGTGAGCAGACTTTTGGGAAGTGTCATGTTCCTCCTCCACGACACCCACAGTGAATGGTGAATGGTGAATGAGTAAAGTCTATATATTGTTCAAGTGACCAGTGTGGGGTATTGCATGGCATTAACTGTGATATGTCATGAGATAGTCCAAAACGGAAAGTGTCCTTGAGAGCAACATCATTAAAGTTCACCTGATTACAAAGTTCACAAAAATCACTCACGTAATCCTCTATAGGCCTGTCACCTTGACGAAGGCAGAGGAGGCGTGAAACTGCTGGGTTCATTTTTGAGCGGTCGTGTATTCTGTAACGAATTCAGTCCACTGAAGGCGAGTTGAAGTGAGAACCCAAGTGCAGTTTTATTTACAGTGATCCAAACATCCAAACATAATCCGAGACTTGACTTGACATGAACAGACTTG
>NW_015539980.1:215947-218144 GCF_001515605.1 Sinocyclocheilus anshuiensis
GTGGGGTATTACTTGGCATTAACCGTTGCATGTCCTTACTTAACCCATAACGGAAAATGTCTTTTAAGAAAGTATCATTGAAGTCCACTTGATAGTAAAGTTCACAAAAGTCCTCCACATAATCCTCAATGGAGCGATTGCCTTGACGGAGGCGAACTAGGCGATCTGCTGGGTTCATTTTGGGGGTCGTGTATTCTGTAACGAATCATCCACTGAAGGCGAACGTAGTGAAGAACCCAAGTGCAGTTTATTACAGTGATCCAAACATAATCCAAACAGACGAAGACTAGAGACACAGACTAGACAAGGCATGAACAGACTAGACAAGGCATGAACAGACTTGAGAGGCATAACAGACTAGACTCACCGACAGCGGGTTACAACATCAATACACGACGAGGTACAATGGGAACATGATGGCCACACCCACATGCATGACTGTATGACTTTCATTATTCTGTGACACATTAAAAAAATACATTAATTACATTTTAAAATTTAATTAAAAAAAAAGTACTATTTTAATTAAGTTAAACAAATTATTTTAAGTTTTTTTAAAGTTTCAAAATGTTTTTTTTTTAAGTTTTGTTTATTATTATTATTATTAGTAGTAGTAGTAGTAGTAGTAGTATTACTATTATTATTATTATTAATTCCCAATGTTCTTCAAAATATCATCATAAATGATGACAGAATTGTCATTTTTGGGTGGAGTATCCCTTTAATTACAACTAGCATCCCTTTATTAATTTTTTTATTTTTTTATGTGATGGACACAAGCTGAAAATTAACAGATGAATGAAAATATCTGGCAGCAGTGCAGCTTCACAATATGTAATTTATGTCATGTATAATCATTCTAAACATGTTCGGATGAGCCACATTCAAAGCCCCTATAAAACATACGCCCATCTGTGACCACAAAACTGTTTTTTTTTTTATATAATAATGCTGCTAGTTGAAACGTTGCTTGGCAGCCATAAACAACCATAAAGAATGACATCAAAACTAAATCACTCCCATTATAATCAACAAAACTGCAAGCACACATCACCTGTATGTGGATTCTGGGTGTGTATGTGTACCTGAAACCAGGTTAGTTAAGTTTCTATCTATTTCTTTGTCCTCGTCTCCTTCTTTCTGTCTCTGATTAGCTCCATATAGAGGTCAGAGGTCACCTCGCTTTCCCTCTTTCTGTTCTTCGGCTACAAGACTGATCAGCACAACTAATATCACGTTATAGTGCTCACTTACACCCATGGAGGTGTCGAAAATTTAGAAATACAGCTCGGCTCAAGCTGTTTAGGACACTTCTTCTTCACCCCGTGGCACTTGTGTGTGAGTGAGTGTGTGTGTGTGTGCGTGTGTGTGTGTGTGTGTGTGTGTGTGTGTGTGTGTGTGTGTGTGGGAGTTTGTATTTCTCGTCTCCGTGAGATTTTGTCATTCCTCTGCACTTGGGTCTAGAAAATCCTCATCCTGGAGTTACCTGGAGTGAGTTAGCTCACTGAGGAAGAGCGCCAGCTCTGTGTCCAGGAGATCAGGGTTCTAGCCCAGCTAAGACAACACTCAAGATTATTTGTCTATAGTCTGGCCGTCCTTACATCTGTATCATTACACACATACATTCATAAACCCTGGGTTACTGTTCTTATTTGCATATTTGCAGTATCAACAGCCATGACTCATGACTAGATATACACAAAATCACATTTGGTTTCCGAGTCCGACTCTTGAAAATCTGTAATATTGAACAATTTGGACACTGAGTTGCACTAGGCTCCTAATATCTCTGGGATCAAACTATATAGTGCCTTTAAAATGAAGATTCCCTTGCCCCAAAATCCCCCGTCTCAGGAGGTTCTTGATTTACCTATGCCACCGCCCATCCTTCCTCAACCTCAACCAATTCCAGCAGGCCCCCTTCTTGAGCCCAGGCTACCACCTCCTGAAAGATATGATGGGGTTGTCAGGGGTTGTCGAGGTTTTATCACCCAATGCTCTCTAGCCTTCCAACTGCAACCCAGTAGTTTTCCTACAGAGGGCAGTCGGGTGGCTTATATCATCACTTTATTAACCGGAAGAGCTTTGGAATGGGCTACGGCTCTCTTGGAGCATCATTCACCATTTACTTCTGACTCTGAGCAATTCCTAGCAGAGATGAGGAGGCTCTTCCATCACCCAGGAGGAGGAGTGGTAA
>NW_015539980.1:218268-221482 GCF_001515605.1 Sinocyclocheilus anshuiensis
TTCTCTGACAGCGGAGAGTGGCTGGAATGAACCGGCTCTTCAAGCAGCATTTCATCAGGCTCTTGCACCTGAGCTAAAGGATGAACTGGCATTCCGAGATCCTGCATCTAACTTGGATTCCCTCATCGATATCGCCATCCGAGTGGATAATCGAATCAGGGATAGGAGGGCCGAGAGACAGGACAAAGTCACAGCCCAAAGCTACGTCAGTCCAGTTCAATCTGCTTTCCAGCCTCTGTCCACAGAGGAACCCATGCAGCTTGGGAAAAATCGCTTATCACAATCTGAACGGGACAAACGTATGCGGGAGCGGCGGTGTCTGTACTGTGGTGAACTGGGGCACTTTCGAAATCATTGCCCTGAACTTGTGGTTGAAAAGAGATTTCTCGTCCAGAGAGAGGGGGGCTGAGAAATAATCGACCGCCGATCTTCAGCTGGATTCTCGACCGTGATGTATTTCTCCTGGGGCAATGGTTGGCACAAAGGTTCTGCGTTTATTGACTCTGGCGCTGCTGGCAATTTTATGGACAATATCGGGTCGCCTCTTTGTGCCTAACACCATCAGGTCCAAACTACTGCAGTGGGGTCATGCCGCACCATCATCTGGACATCCAGGGGTCCTAAGAAACCTGAGGCGGATCCAGTCTAAGTTTTGGTGGCCCAATATGGGAACTGATGTCCGGAGGATGGTTGCTGCATGTTCCACTTGTGCTCGGCCCGGAATAAGGAACCTAGAGCCCTCCCTCAAGGTAGACTACATCCCCTCCCTATCCCGAGACGACCCTGGTCCCACATATCCATGGATTTTGTTAGTGGCCTCCCCAGTTCTCAAGGTAACACAGTGATTCTTGTTGTAGTCGACAGATTTTCTAAGGCATGTCATCTCATTCCCACCCCTAAGTTTCCTACAGCAGGCCAGACGGCAGAACTTCTCATGCAACATGTCTTTAGGATTCATGGGTTTCCCCAGGATATGGTGTCTGATAGGGGTTAGGGGTTCCCCTCAAGATTCTGGAAAGCTTTTGGACGTCTAATTGGTTCCACTATCAGTTTGTCCTCAGTCCTCAGGCCCCAATCCAATGGCCAGACAGAGAGAGTGAACCAGGAGATTGAGAAGACCCTCAGGTGTCTGGTCTCGAACAATCCGAGTTTGTGGAGTTCCCAGCTGGTCTGGGCAGAATTTGCCCATAACACCCTCCATCACTCCTGCCAGTTTGGGTCCCCCCCCCCTCTCTGTTTTCTGAACAGGACCTTCAAGCCCAGGTTCCAGCAGCGGCCCAGTTAGTCCAGAGGTGCCGGAGGTGCCGGGAGAGAGCTCGGGCTGCCCTGTTAAAATCATCCCGGGAACAACAGAAACAGGCCAATCGATCCAATCGATGTGGTCCGTCATTCCGTCCGGGGCAGAGAGTGTGGCTTTCGACTAAAAACCTTCCATTGCACCTCGAGTCACGGAAACTGGGTCCTAGATACATTGGACCTTTCAAGATTCTCAAGAAAATAAACCCAGTCTCTTACCGACTCCAATTGCCCAGGTCTATGCGCATACACCCCACATTCCATGTTTCTTGCCTCAAACCTGTCATCTACTCTCCTTTTTCTCCTGCAGTTAGACCACCTCCAGTTCCTCAGATGGTGGGGGGCCAACCAGCTTACTCCGTGCAGAGACTTTTGAACATGCGCAAAGTACGGGGAGGGGTCCAATATTTGGTTGACTGGCAAGGCTATGGTCCAGAAGAGCGCTCGTGGGTACCAGCCAGAGACATACTGGACCCAGAGCTCATCAGGGACTTCCAACAACAACAACAACAGTCGAACAGCACTGAAAGGAACATCAGGAGCCGTTCATCAAGAGGGGGCTCCTGTAAGACTTTAGCTGGCAGTACTTCCTCCAACCACTAGGGGTCACACTCCTGCCATGACCAGCAGTATTACTCCCAGCCACAAGGGGGCGCGGGATGTCTGCTGCCTGCAATCTTCCTCCCAGTTGCCAGGGGGCAACCATTGGCAAGAACTCTCAGCTCTGCTTAGCAATTATTGTTGATGATACTCACCTGTGTAGGGCCCTATTTAAGTTTGCCTTTAGCCATTGTGTTTTGTTCAGTCTTGAGCCTACCTGGGAACTGATGTCCGGAGGATGGTTGCTGCATGTTCCACTTGCGCCCGGAATAAGGAACCTAGAGCCCTCCCTCAAGGTAGACTACATCCCCTCCCTATCCCGAGACGACCCTGGTCCCACATATCCATGGATTTTGTTAGTGGCCTCCCCAGTTCTCAAGGTAACACAGTGATTCTTGTTGTAGTCGACAGATTTTCTAAGGCATGTCATCTCATTCCCACCCCTAAGATTCCTACAGCAGGCCAGATGGCAGAACTTCTCATGCAACATATCTTTAGGATTCATGGGTTTCCCCAGGATATGGTGTCTGATAGGGGTTCCCAGTTTACCTCAAGATTCTGGAAAGCTTTTGGATGTCTAATTGGTTCCACTATCAGTTTGTCCTTAGGGTTTCATCCCCAATCCAATGGCCAGACAAGAGAGAGTGAACCAGGAGATTGAGAAGACCCTCAGGTGTCTGGTCTCGAACGTCTGGCGGAGAGCTCGGGCTGCCCTCTTAAAATCATCCCGGGAACAACAGAAACAGGCCAATCGATGTCGGCGGATTGGTCCGTCATTCCGTCCGGGGCAGAGAGGAAGTACAGGGAGGGGTCCAATATTTGGTTGACTGGCAAGGCGCTCGTGGGTCTTCTCCAGAAGAGTGCTCGTGGGTACCAGCCAGAGACATACTGGACCCAGAGCTCATCAGGGACTTCCAACAACAACAACAACAGTCGAACAGCACTGAAAGGAACATCAGGAGCCGTTCATCAAGAGGGGGCTCCTGTAAGACTTTAGCTGGCGGTACTTCCTCCAACCACTAGGGGTCACACTCCTGCCATGACCAGCAGTATTGCTCCCATCCACAAGGGGGCGCAAGATGTCTGTTGCCTGCAATCTTCCTCCCAGTTGCCAGGGGGCAACCATTGGCAAGAACTCTCAGTTGTGCTTAGCAATCATTGTTGATGATACTCACCTGTGTAGGGCTCTATTTAAGTTTGCCTTTTGCCATTGTTTTTTGTTCAGTCTTGAGCCTACCTACCTGTGTATCCTGTTGCATACCGTGAGTCTATTGTAAACCATTGTGCTTGTTTTGTTTTCCTTTATGTGACTATTGGA
>NW_015539980.1:221852-228207 GCF_001515605.1 Sinocyclocheilus anshuiensis
TGGCGCCGTGTGTGTGTGTGGTTTGAGGACACACATTTGTATCATAACATGGGCATGACATAGGTATTACAACGAGAAGGTGATTTATGAGGACATTTTCAGTGTCCCCGTAATTCAAAAGGCTTATAAATAATTCAGAATTAGTTTTTTTTGAAAATCTAAAAAAAATTCCTATAAGGGGTAGGTTTAGGTGTAGGACAATAGAATATACGGTCTGTACAGTATAAAAACCATTATGCCTATGGAGAGTCCCCATAAACCATAAAAACAAACCTGAGTGTGTGCGTGTGAGAGTGTGTGCATGTGTGTGTGTGTATCAGCCCATCTGCGAAGGCAGTTCCTCACACCTGATGGGAGTAATTGGACTCTTAAAGCGGCACTGAGGGGCTCCTTAACCCCAAAGCGGACTCCAGAGCCGTCCCTCTGGTATTTGATCCTTCAAACTTTTGGGAGAGCGGAGAAAGAGAGAGAAAATGGGCCTGAAACTTAGAAGGGAGAGTGAGATAAGAGGAAAAACCTTAAGCGTATCATGGCATATCTGCATGCTTGTGTTGATTAGAATAGGAGAAACCTAGTTTGGTTGCGTTGCATTGCTCTCTTGCAATGTTTGCGTCAGTCATGTTTGTAGCACACGGACGAGCAACACGCCAAAGTTAAATACTTAGGGTTAATGGTTTGTTCAAATTCCATAATAGTGCTATTATTAATAATAAATAAATAGGTCGTGTTTCTTTTGCAAACAGGCTTACTGCTTTTCATTGTCCAATAGCTGCACTCCTCCTCTGTTTCTGCTCGTTTCTCAAGCTTGAGTGATACCTGGAGTCAGTCTGTTTAGACAGAGGAGTTCACTTGTACTTGAACGTGTGTGTATTTGTGAAGGAAGGAGCTTGTGTTCAGTGTGCCGTATTGTTCCTTGCAACGTTTCATTAGATTTCAATGAGAGCCGGATATTTGCATAGCATCATCAGGAGCGTTTGCAGGTAAACGGTGGCACTGGTGTTTCTGAGTATGACTTTAAAACATGATTTCAGCGCTCCACAACAACATACAGAAACACAGAAATATGTGTTGCATGTATATAGAGTGCAATGTAAAGAAATGGGGAAAGTGTTGAATATAATGAGGGGAAATGACTATAAAACCTTTTATTTATTTATTTATTTTTTATTTATTTATGTATTTATTTATTTATAATTATTTTTATTTATTTTATTATTTATTTGTTTATTTATTTATGTGTTTGTTTGTTTGTTTGTTTGTTTGTTTGTTTGTTTGCATTCTGTACAAAAAATCTATATGAAATTGTCCATTTTGATCTGGGGACATTTTGCAGCTCATTTATCTTTATTGACATCCTCACACATTTTCAGTTGTAGTCCTTGAAATATGTAGATGGGTGAATGTTTTCAGTCAGTTATCTGTGTTTGAGCCTGGAGGCCACAGTGGATGTGAACGTGTCGTGTCGCTATAAACTTCACACGTGTGTTGTGCCCTCTCACACCCAACACCACTTCTGAAATAGCTAAAAGAAAGTCGCTTATCAAGTACATGAAGACAGTGTGAGTTTTGCTCGTCAATTAGCATTTTGTCACATTTGTTTTTACATTGCTATTGTTATTTTTCAGCACATGCTTCATTGTGTTTTCTCACTGCATGCTACAAGAAATCTAAATTATAATATTACTGAAGCCTACGTATGTAATGGATTACAAATCATCATCATCATTAGTAGTAGTAGTAGTAGTATATTGCAGAATGCATAATGCCATAATACATCTTATTATAAGACATTACAGTACTTTCCCATGATAGCTATTTAAAGATTACATTGTTTTAACAAATGATCAACACCCAGTTTCATCCGTTTTAATAGATTATGCTTGTTTAAGGTATAGCCATGCATAAATAAGTGAGAGGTAAACATGAAATACTTTTAGAAAAATATTTTTACAAATTCAATTAAAATAATTATGCATACAGCTTTAAGTTATTTGAAATTATAATAATATTTCACAATATTACTGTTTTACTGTATTTTAAACAAATAAATAAATAAAAAATAAAATAAATAAATAAAATAAAATAAATGCAGCAGTGGTGCATAAAATAACAAAACAAAAAAACTCTTAAAAATCGTAATTATTTCAAGCAACATTTTTGACAAATAAATAAATGTACGTATGTTATACATGTAAAGGTTTTTATTATATATGTGATGGAATTTTTTGAATTGGCATTATGAACTTTATATAATGGCTCCCAGTGAAGTATTATCAAAAAAGTGATGAGTAAAGCCATATGATTTAAAAACAGCAGGTTTTTTCAACTGATAACAGCACAGTTCACACAGTTTTATTCACATTCTTGCCTATATTATCTTTTCAATCTGTAATTTGTGAGTTCAAAATAAACACAATTGAGGATTCATGTACACATAATTGCCTGTTATTAAATTAAGATGTATTTTTCTTTAAGGATAAAAGGTACAAACACACACACATTTTCAGACGTATAATCAAAGTTTTAACAAGCATTCCTACCTGGAAAGTTTGTATAAACTTTTTGCAAAAACATTCAACTGTAAGAATCAATGCAATTTTGTAATAATGTATGATAAACAGTGTGTTTAAAATATTCTGAATGGCTTTTTAATTATAAGGCATTATGAACTTTATATAATGGCTCCCAGTGAAGTATTATCAAAAAAGTGATGAGTAAAGCCATATGATTTAAAAACAGCAGGTTTTTTCAACTGATAACAGCACAGTTCACACAGTTTTATTCACATTCTTGCCTATATTATCTTTTCAATCTGTAATTTGTGAGTTCAAAATAAACACAATTGAGGATTCATGTACACATAATTGCCTGTTATTAAATTAAGATGTATTTTTCTTTAAGGATAAAAGGTACAAACACACACACATTTTCAGACGTATAATCAAAGTTTTAACAAGCATTCCTACCTGGAAAGTTTGTATAAACTTTTTGCAAAAACATTCAACTGTAAGAATCAATGCAATTTTGTAATAATGACCACAATTTGAATTTACTATGAAATACTCTACTTTTTATCGTGGGATACAGTAACATTTTGCGACTCAGTTGTCTTGATTTAAATCGTTATATGTGTTTAAACGTTGAGTGTTAATGTGCTGGAGTTCAGGTCTAACATGAGTCCACAGACAGATTTATTGGCATGGATTCACGCTACTTGTGTGGATATTCCGTTTCTGTCTTAATCGCTCACGGCACACTTGATATTCGGTTTCAACTTAATCGAGCTGAAGCAAACATTTACACAGAGTTTCTGTTTTCAAAGAGAGCGAGACTCCACAGTTTTCAGTGGCATTTCTCACTTTTGCTGGGTAATATATCAAGAAAAGAGCGCCGTAAATCTCACGAGAGAACAGCGTCCACTCTCCTTCCGGTCATTTCCTGACATCCTGTCTCACAGTCCCTCCATCTCTCTCTCTCTCCGTTTCCCTTGACAAGTAACCAGACACCGCAAACTCCATTTCCCTAGTAGTGTCAGGTTAACCAGAGTTAATCAACGAGAGCCTCTGAGACTTCACACAGCATTGAAGATGTCTTCAATGTTTAAATCCCCCCTTTCAATATATAACAATGTGAGAGGGGGGAATCGGCTTGATACATGTAAACAGATACAGTTTTTTCCCCCCACTCTTTTAACTTTTTCTATTTCGTTTCATATCTCAAGACACTAAGTGCCTACCAGTCAAAAATTTTGATTTTTTTATAATAATTTAAATAAAATAAAATAAAATAAAGTAAAAAAAAAAAATAATAATAAAATAAAATAAAATTACATGTAAAAAAAATAAAAAAAATGTTAAATAAAAAAAAAGGCAGCGGTCTAAATCTGATCATGAAGCTCTTGTGCGGTAGTTGCTGTTGAGTGTGGATTGTTTCCTTTGCTTACATGATATCTAACTGATTAAGTGAGGGGTCCTTGGTGATTGACTTATCTAGCTTGTGCTCACTTTCTAATTTAAAGGGACAGTTCACCCAAAAATGAAAATTCTGTCAATTAAGTTCCAAATGGTTGCTTTTTTTCACTGTGATGCCATAGAATAACATTTGTGGTCAAGCATTTAGTCAACGGTTTTTAGAAGTGAGAAGGAAATTTTAATAATCTAAAGAACCTTTTGACCCTTTTGTGTCATCAAAATGTTCCGTGGATGTTAAAGGTTCTTCGTGGAACCACTGATGCCAATAAAGAACCTTTATTTTTGAGAGTGTATTGTCATTGTAAACCTGTGTGACTGATTTTCTTCCACAAAAGGCCGGTCTTCCCATACAAAATAATAGATTGTGGACAGAGACCGCAAAGCTTCAGAAATGACCAGAAAAGTTAATAAATGTTGTCTAAAGCAGTTGTGCGCTACACTTCGGATTTTCTGAAGTCAAATGGTAGCTTCGTGTGAGAATGAGATCGATTACATATTCCCATCCACTGTCCCTGCTAACAGGGAACATTCTCAGAACGTTCTCTCAAAGTTACAAACGAACGTTCTTCTAGAAATGTTAATAGAATGTTTGTTTAAAACTATCTGCTCTTTAATGACATTCTCAGATTTATTTACACATTGTTCTTGGAGAGTTTCTGGTTACACTTTATTTCGATATTCCACTTTAGACATTCTATTAACTATAAGTAACTTTGTAACTACATGTCAACTACATGTCAACTAATTCTCATTAATTTGCAACTACATGTCTACTAACTCTCAGAGTAGACTGTTAGGGTAGGTTTAGGGTTAGTAGAATAAGTTGACAAAGAAAGTGTTAGAAGATATTAAGCAGACAGTCTACTAATACTCTACTAACTGCTAGTTGACATGTAGTTGCAAAGTTACTTACTGTTAATAGAATGTCTAAAGTGGACTATCGAAATAAAGTGTTGCCGAGTTTCTTTGCTGAAATGTTTTAGTTGCAGACAATTCAAAATAAAAGTTCCCATTATTTGTCCTCAAACATTTGCATAACCAAGACTAATGTTTGCCATTAGTTAACTACATTAGTTAACATGAACCAATAATGAAAAATTCTTCTAAAGCATCGAAATAAAGTGTTGCCGAGTTTCTTTACTGAAATGTTTTAGTTGCAGACAATTCAAAATAAAAGTTCCCATTATTTGTCCTCAAACATTTGCATAACCAAGACTAATGTTTGCCATTAGTTAACTACATTAGTTAACATGAACCAATAATGAAAAATTCTTCTAAAGCATTTATTTATCTCAGTTACTCTTAATTTTAACATTTACTACATTATTATAATCAAAAATGTTTTTTTTTTTAACTAGCATTGTAAGTTAAGTTAAATAATGGGTTACACTTTATTTTAAGGTGTTCTTGTTACAGTGTAATTATACATTTAAGTACTGAGTAATATTAATTAACTATATGTGCTCATATACGAGCGTATGGGACGCTCAGTGGGTTCAGGTGTAGTGCAGCCAAGATGGTGGTGTGTGTTTCCGGTAAGAGAAACAGGAGGGGGAATCCCAATTTAACTTGTTTAATCAAAGGAGATTTGTATATGTTACTTCACACATGTGCGATTGTTGTGTATGCTCAATATTACAAGCAGAGAAAGTGCAACGTCATCAAAGTTGACATTTCAAACAATATTGAACAAACCGGGTGATATGTAACTAGGAAGTGAACATAATCATTTGTATTCTAATAGAAATACACTTATTATAAAGCTCAAAGTCCGATACGAAAGCGTTTGGTTTCACTTTCGATTTCACTTTCGTTTGTGACGCAGTTAAAAATGCGTTCAATTTACGGGCAAATATCAACATTCGGAACAATAATATAGATTACAAATACAAATTATATATGGAAACTCACCCGTAATCATTTACACACTGGTAAAACATATACAAAGTTGAATAAACATTCCAGCCAGCCTGATTTGTAACCTACTGCTGTCGAGACAAAATGTCCACTCCTAACTGCGCTACGTAGACGAATCAGCAAGAGGTGGCTCCGGATGTAGGTTAAGCGGGAGCTGGACGTCGTAATCAGCTAGATGGGCAAGAAGGTGTCTCTCCCTTGGAGGGCGAGGTCGGACGACGGGCTCAGTTGCACTGGGAGTTTCAGGATCCATCTTGATGCACATCGCTCACTATATGGTTAGGGTTAGGATTAGTGTTTGGCTTAGGTTTACTTGCATGTAATTATGCATAATTTATTGTTATTATATAAGTACATGTAACGTGTAACAAGGACACCTTAAAAAAAATTTACCAAATAATGTTAATGCATGAACTAATGTTAACTAATGGGACCTTATTGTAAAGTGTTACCAATTTGTAATACAC
>NW_015539980.1:228336-236071 GCF_001515605.1 Sinocyclocheilus anshuiensis
AACCCATTTGCCCATGATTATGAATGAATTTATTTCAGTCGGAATTAAAATTGTTATCAGTTATGAGATTGTTATTAATAATTATCATGGTAAATAATTTTGTATTTAGAAAGAAATACCTGAAACGTACTGTATGTTACACCTTCATAACAAAGACACTGAAACTCATGCATTCAATTACTTATTAGCTACTGACTGATAAAACACTATATAAGTTACATACCTGTTTGCTAGAGAGGAACTTGTAAAAATCCCTGACGTCTACTCATGCAGTTTAGTTTTTATATGGTTTTGGCATTTGATCAAAGAGTTGTTATGATGAACTTTGTTCTGATCTTGTCTTCAGATGTACATTTTGAATGGCAGACAAACAGGCACACCCAAATAAAAGTGTTTCTCTTATATATTCCCATCAGTCTGTGTCTGCTTGCACGTATATGAATGCATGTGTGTCCGTGTGTGTGACAGACAGGGGATTATTGTCATCTAAGTGATGGATGATGCATCGGCCCCCAGCACTTGAAAGCATTGTGAGGGGGTCAAGATGGCTCTCTCAGTGCTGTCAGATCCTGAAAAGATTTACTGTAGAGACAGCTTAGCCCCATCATAATAGATTGCTTTAGGGGTGAAAGGAAGGCATTTCCACGCACCCAGAGCAAAATGACAAAATGAATGAGAACTAGCCAAAGACCACAGCACAATTTGACATCCAAATTCTATCTTTCAGAAATAGATCGTGCAAGTTATTGATTCCTTAGTGATTAAATATCGAGAGTTTGGCACCTGCATTGTAAGTGTCATGTGTATTAATTTATTTAAAAGGTCATGTGTGCTGTAGACACGTTTTTATATGTAATTTGTACTTATATGCTTATTTGTTGATTCTATTCTAATTCCAATTCTTTTAGAATATAATATTTGAGTTGACCTAAAAACAACTGACAATAACAAACCGTTGTAACATTATCATATCCATTGCACACATCATAATTTACAGATGAAATGTAATCACTCGTTTAATTTCCTAAATGTATATTTAGCAATAAGCAACAAACTCTCAATTGAAATTGAGACAATTATATTTTGTCAATACATTTATAAAACAGGAAGCAATTAGATCTTAATAAAATAAATAATAATTAGATTATAAATAATAGTTATATTAATTGTAATTTGGCCTATCAAAATATTATAATAGCCTATATGAAATAATATACAGTGTTTGCTGTTGTCATATGTAGAGCATCGATATTACTATAATAGAATCATTTGATTATTAATTGGATAATTGCAATATCATTTTTATTTGACGTTTAACATAAATTCCTCACAATTTAGGTTTTTAATAAACGCTCATTTATGAACATGTTAAAGCGTTCGTCTAGGCTAATTAAATATAGACTGAATATGACAGCTAACTAAGTGTCTCAGGCGGCATAACGACTGTCTCCGCAAAATATCGACTTTAGTCCCTCAAAGCGCAAACGCAATTGGTTTAAAACATCTGCTAAATGTAAGAGACAGCGAGTAAAAACAGGTGTATGTAGCCTATCTAAAGCCCCGTGGAAAATGTATTTTGTAGATTTTCATTAGCTGGCAAAGATACATTTTGCATCAATAATAGATTCATGCGGTGGTCAGAGGAGGAAAGGACATGGGGAGGGGTTCAGTCCTTTTGGTTGGAGATAAGAGAGGAGGAGTGGCCGATAGAGGGAATCACTAACGAGCGCGACTCACCTCATCAAAGACGCGCGTGTTCGGACTCCGTCTTGCGCGGCTGTGGCGCAGTGTCATGATACTATGGGTTGCGTGCTGAACTCTACGGGACCAGAGCTGCTATTACAACTGGAGGCTTTGAGATCCACCGCTCAACAACTAGCCCAACTTTATCAACTCTCGGGAAAGAAAAAGGTCAGAAACGCTCTTGCCTTCGTTTAACTGCAACTGCAATATTAATGTTAACAATAATGATAGCTGTGTTACACATCGGCCGCCCATCTTGATGCCTTGGCCTACTTTTGTAACACACATTAGAGTTGTCACAAAATTAGAGCTCTGAGAGAAAAAAGGAAGTGTGTGCAGCTTTTTAGCTGGATGTCTTGATTTCGGAGAGCGGCCCAGATCTGCTGCTGTCGCCTAGCCCTGAGCGCCCTCATGAGGGAGCATGCGGTACTGCGCGTTCAGTGCGCGTCTTTACTCAGAAGCGCTTTTAAAGCCGACTGTTCCGTTTTGTTTTATTAGGATTATTATTTATAAGTCGATTTAGTTAGGTTAAAGTCTCTCTCTCTCTCTCTCTCTCTCTCTCTCTCTCTCTCTCTATATATATATATATATATAGTTTAATTTACAAAATAAATGCAGGCTTTTTTTTGGAGTGTATTTAAGCTATGTAAGAACACAACAGATGTGGTTTACCATCACAATGCGCTCTGGAAGGATTTTTGATTGTGTTTAATTGAGGAAACTTTGTAGCAAATCATCAGGCTAAGAAATAAATAGGCTAGAATAATATAAACAAACTGTATTTAGAATGCACGTGCAACGGATAAAATGATACACGTTTGCACTGGTAAAATAATTTATGCTACACCGAGATTGAAAAAATGCATTGTCGCATGTCTCAGCAACACAGTACTACTAGTAGCTATGATTTTGTATTTTAAAAACAACTAGCACTTTGTTTGCGTGCGTGCGTGTGTTATATTTGATTTATTACATTTAAAAGCAAAAACACCAAGACATCAAACACATCGGATTACCATTGCATTGTTTTTAATGCATCTAAAAAATACACATTCTATTTATATTACTTTATTATTGTTGTCTTTAATTCCACGTGTTTTTATTGCATGTGATGAGCTCGTTTATTTTGTTTGTGTGTGTGAGTTTTGATGTATTTGTTGTTGGCCTTCGGTAAGCAAATAATCGAATGAAGCAGGCGGGATTTCAGATGCGCTTTGTGTTTAATAATTACTGCATTATCTGTTTATCCTCTGCTTTGTGATTGTTTGCTGAGTGTGTTTTTTTTTTTTTAATCCGTATTACAACAAAAATAACAAATTAATATTATTGTTTTTACATTTGCTATGTTCAAAATAAAGCTTCACGCCTCTGAAAACCACGGATGATGATAATAATAATAACAACAACAACAATAATAATAATAATGTAAGGCCTTTTTATTTGTGGTTTTAAAATGCTAAGCGTTTTTTTCTTCTCTTTTTGCAGATCTATTATAAAGCTATTAGAGATATTGAAATAGGGGAGGAGTTACTGGTTTACAGGAAGGACGGAGTTTTCCCCGAGGGCTCAATGGCACCGAACCTGGAAGGTGAGATTAATGCAAGTCATTAGGCACTCTTTTAAACAAACTCACACAGACCACACTCATTCACCTCTGCCAACAGTTAGTAAGATGCTGTATGTGGCCTGTGCTTGTCTCTTGTTAGGTCGGACCATGAAGAAAATACTAGTATTGGCGAATTTGAGAATGAAACGGCAGCCCTATAGATTTTGTTGTGTGTGGTTCATTGCATTTTTATATAAAAAAAAAGAATGCAATAATAATAATCAAATATAATAACTCGTTTTTACACAGATATAAAATATACTGCACACTGTCTGCTTTATTTCTAAATAATTGTTATCATTTTCTTTAAAAGCATCAGTGGTCACTTGTAGTTTCCTTATTAAAACACATCACTCGCAATCTTCCAAATCTTTTTTTTTTCTTTTTTTTTTTTTCCAAGTGATCTGGTAATTTTGGAATTGAAGCGCAGAGTAGTTGATACAGACTAGAAAATTGCAAAAGCACTGAAGTGTGTCACAGCGCAGCAGTCACTCTCCAACACATGCAAAGGGTTTTATCTGATAGAGATGTGTCTCAGATCTCCCTGCCAAAAAGCCAAGAAGAAAGCTCTCCGAGAGAAAAGGGAGAGAGGGATGCCAAAAGATGCAAGCCAGGCTCCGCTCAGACAGATCAATTCAGAGAACAAAAGAAAAGAAACGTAGAGTAGAATGAACATGGTCAGCGAAGACAGTCAGTCAGACAAGAGGCTGAGAGAGACGAACAGATACACAGACAGAATGAGCGCTCTCTACATCTACCTCCTTCTCATGGCTTATCGGTGGTGGAATTTGGAGTGGAGCTGGAGGAGTCTCGAGGGACCTCACCCATGCTCACAGATTAGCCGCTAAACTGCACATAATTGTGTTCCCCCTACATCTCTCCAAGAGCTATTAGTTTCCCATTCCCTGTCGTTTTTCCCAACATTCCTGCCTTTGTCGTTAGTGCTACCGATGGGATGGAGAGATAATGTCTCGAATTCTTTTTTATGGCTCAAAAAATCAGCACAGAAACTTTTTCTTGACTTTAGTTTTCCCCATAAAGGCCTCTTTGGGGTCACAAGGGCATTTTATTCCAAATACCCGTTTATTTTGCAGGAAGTCTATGAGCATTGCCGTGGAGTGTGTTCTGTCAATACGTGTCGCAGAACGTATAAAACATAATATATGGTGTAATCCTAGATAACACAGCATCGGTGCGAGCTTTTCATGGCCTTTGCTTTCAAAACATTGAGTCAAAGAATAATGAAACTTATCCGCCTTGGCCTGATCCGGGCAGTGCATGGAGTATATCAGAGTTATCAATGAGTTTAATTTGAGGATGATGATAGCTAATGCATCAGATCGTAGAGTTTCCTTGCCTTTCCATGCCTCTAGGGTTATCTGTGAACTTGGCTTTTGTGTCAGGATATCAGTAAGGATAAAACAGCCACGTTTTTAGTCATTTAACTTTTCAGTCTAAAGCAAGTCAAAATCAATGACATTTTTAGCTTTAATCTTGTTAGTTCTTTAAAGGTCAATGTTCGTATAAATTTCAAGGTTTTAAAGTTTTTTATATTAATCTTAAATATTTGTATTTGTTATAAAAAATTTGTTTCAGATCGTTCTTTATGCTCGGTTGCTGGCTTATGCTCAATGAAAACAATGTTACTACCAAAATTACATGTATTTTTTGAAGTGATGCATATTTGAAAGCAGCTGTGTTTCGGTGATTTTTAGTGGATGTGTGAAGTCATTTCTCACAGTTCACGCAGGTGTCCTATAGAATAACCACAGGTGCAATTCATCACATTAACTACGGACATGTTCCACTAACATTTTACAACCAGAAAGTGCAAAAATATTTTTGTTTTCATTTTGAACAGTATGTCTATTGTTTTATCATTTAAAACCTCTTTTTATGAAATGTCATGATGGAAAAGTGTGTTTTCTTTTTAAAGTAGCCTAAATGACACTTGATATCTTGTCATCTAATGTAATGCCATTCAGACATTTTTAAATAAGTGTCCAAATACAATTTGAGGTCTTATTCTGGAGACCGAACCTTTTTATAATTGAAAATGACCATGTAATTATTATCGTTGAGCAACTGTGTGATGCCGTCCCCACAGATGAGCAGATGTACCGCTGTGAACACTGTGATGAGCTCTTCACATCAAAGCTGGAGTTACGGCGGCATCAGAAATACTCCTGCAGTTGCAGCAACTCGATGTTTGACTCACTAAGCGAAGACTTCAAACAGGAGCGCGAAGACAGCGATGAGCCGGTGCACGAGTGCAAAGACTGTGAAAAGATCTTCCCTAGCGAGTACAGGTCAGCACACTCCACCACACCGCACAACTTCTAATTACCCGCCGAGCTTTAGTGAACCCCTAGCTGTTAAAATGTCAAACAAAAAGGTAAATGAAAAAGAAACAAAAATCAATGATCAGTTTGTTCTATGCTTTTTCATATTTATTTGTCTTGGTTCTGATCTGGTTTTGCTTTTGCATTGTACCAGTGACCCAACACAGAACCAAAATTGTTTATTGCACATGCGTATGTGTACAATAAACATGTGCATGATAAATATGTTTATCTTACAAAAATGCCTTTAAAATCAAACATTGAAATTTGCTAAAATTACAATGAGCCACATAGGTAAACATTATGAAAAATTATTATCATGACACAGAATGCAAAGGAAAAGCTTGCCGCAAACCATATTTGGCATCTGCCTAATTTGGCTACCAAGTGACCAAGTTTGAATGTGCAGCCTTTAAAAAATAATAATAATAATCCACCTGTTTAAAACATAAGTCTATTTATTTTGGTATTCTAGCAGTATATGGCTGTAGGATTCATTATATTATTTGCATTTAGCATTGTTTTTGTTTTTCCCCTGTGATACAGTATACAGCCTTGCCACAACAGACCAGTTTAGAAACACTGGCCTACATGGTGGTCACACAGAAAATATTTATGGTGTTCTTATGTATTCTTAGTCTCGGGCAGCACATGATCGTACACACAGATGAGAGAGAGTATAAGTGTGAACAGTGCCCCAAAGCTTTCAACTGGAAATCCAACCTCATTCGCCATCAGATGTCACATGACAGTGGCAAGCGCTTCGAGTGTGAAAACTGTGATAAGGTAGGTTATGGTTATGGTGACTTACTGCAACCACGTATATGTTTAAAAGCATTAATTAGATTACATGTGGAAAGTTGAAACATAAAGTGCCCCTGGACTAATATTTAGTTGATGAAAATGAAATTAAAACCTTTTACATTCAGCAGTTTGTTTTAAAATGTCCTGCATTGTGACAAATGAATTTTTAATAAGTACAAACATTCATGTAGTCTCTTGATTAAATTGAGGTCAGAAGAATTATCAGAAGAATTAGCCAAATTGTGTTTAAAATACTGATTGATGGATGTCACTCCACAGGCCGTGTCAACTTTCCAAAAATGTTTCATGTCAACTCTCCGTGTA
The DNA here is from genome assembly GCF_001515605.1 of Sinocyclocheilus anshuiensis. Taxonomy (NCBI): domain Eukaryota; kingdom Metazoa; phylum Chordata; class Actinopteri; order Cypriniformes; family Cyprinidae; genus Sinocyclocheilus; species Sinocyclocheilus anshuiensis. The sequence continues at coordinate 235,156 of NW_015539980.1, forward strand.
CTGCAAATTTCAAAATATGACACTACAATTAATTTTAATCTCCAAGTAATTGCCTTTACACCATGCTATGTTTGCATAGCACTTTGCACTAAGTTGGCATATTTCTGTGGGTTCTTCAGGTGTTCACAGACCCCAGCAACCTCCAGCGCCACATCCGCTCTCAGCACATCGGTGCCCGAGCCCACACCTGCCCTGAGTGTGGCAAGACCTTTGCCACCTCCTCGGGCCTCAAGCAGCACAAGCACATACACAGCAGTGTCAAGCCTTTCATCTGTAAGTCTGAGCAGTCTTGTCTAAGCCTCAGATACAATTACCAGTGTCCAAAGACCTCCCGGCTAGCTCCACCCCAAGATTGTGACAGCTGTTGTTTTATAGGTCAGAGCAACTAAATGAAATTCTAGAGCCATTCTTTGATTTGTTTTACATTTGTTGCACTTTTCTTTAGTGCTTTCTTTTTCGCTCTCTTAATTACTCCATTTTACCCTTCTTCTGTTTTTTGTAACTGCATTTTCTTTTGAGGGCCCATTAGGCTTGTATATGGCCAAGGCAGAGGCATATTTAATGTTTAGAGGTAAACGTTTCTGCCGTGTCTTAGCTGCCCTCTTACCAACACTGAGAAAACACCATCTTCTTTTTGCTTGGCTTCACAATGTTCTGTGTGTTACTGTCCAATGTCCAAATGCATGTATGCTGTACCAGTGTACATGTATTTGTATGTATACAAAATTAGTTGAAATAGCTCTACTATTAATGAAGAATCTCATCGAGTTATTAATATGCTAATGGATCATATTTGTATCATATAACATAAGCGTTTTTAGCTCACCTTCAAAACAGAGTAGAATTCAATGTAGAGCAGTAGCCAACTCCTAGAGGTCTACCTTCCTGCAGACTTCAGTTTCAGCCCTTCTCCAGC
>NW_015539980.1:236480-244144 GCF_001515605.1 Sinocyclocheilus anshuiensis
TATTATAAAGCTATTAGAGATATTGAAATAGGGGAGGAGTTACTGGTTTACAGGAAGGACGGAGTTTTCCCCGAGGGCTCAATGGCACCGAACCTGGAAGGTGAGATTAATGCAAGTCATTAGGCACTCTTTTAAACAAACTCACACAGACCACACTCATTCACCTCTGCCAACAGTTAGTAAGATGCTGTATGTGGCCTGTGCTTGTCTCTTGTTAGGTCGGACCATGAAGAAAATACTAGTATTGGCGAATTTGAGAATGAAACGGCAGCCCTATAGATTTTGTTGTGTGTGGTTCATTGCATTTTTATATAAAAAAAAAGAATGCAATAATAATAATCAAATATAATAACTCGTTTTTACACAGATATAAAATATACTGCACACTGTCTGCTTTATTTCTAAATAATTGTTATCATTTTCTTTAAAAGCATCAGTGGTCACTTGTAGTTTCCTTATTAAAACACATCACTCGCAATCTTCCAAATCTTTTTTTTTTCTTTTTTTTTTTTTCCAAGTGATCTGGTAATTTTGGAATTGAAGCGCAGAGTAGTTGATACAGACTAGAAAATTGCAAAAGCACTGAAGTGTGTCACAGCGCAGCAGTCACTCTCCAACACATGCAAAGGGTTTTATCTGATAGAGATGTGTCTCAGATCTCCCTGCCAAAAAGCCAAGAAGAAAGCTCTCCGAGAGAAAAGGGAGAGAGGGATGCCAAAAGATGCAAGCCAGGCTCCGCTCAGACAGATCAATTCAGAGAACAAAAGAAAAGAAACGTAGAGTAGAATGAACATGGTCAGCGAAGACAGTCAGTCAGACAAGAGGCTGAGAGAGACGAACAGATACACAGACAGAATGAGCGCTCTCTACATCTACCTCCTTCTCATGGCTTATCGGTGGTGGAATTTGGAGTGGAGCTGGAGGAGTCTCGAGGGACCTCACCCATGCTCACAGATTAGCCGCTAAACTGCACATAATTGTGTTCCCCCTACATCTCTCCAAGAGCTATTAGTTTCCCATTCCCTGTCGTTTTTCCCAACATTCCTGCCTTTGTCGTTAGTGCTACCGATGGGATGGAGAGATAATGTCTCGAATTCTTTTTTATGGCTCAAAAAATCAGCACAGAAACTTTTTCTTGACTTTAGTTTTCCCCATAAAGGCCTCTTTGGGGTCACAAGGGCATTTTATTCCAAATACCCGTTTATTTTGCAGGAAGTCTATGAGCATTGCCGTGGAGTGTGTTCTGTCAATACGTGTCGCAGAACGTATAAAACATAATATATGGTGTAATCCTAGATAACACAGCATCGGTGCGAGCTTTTCATGGCCTTTGCTTTCAAAACATTGAGTCAAAGAATAATGAAACTTATCCGCCTTGGCCTGATCCGGGCAGTGCATGGAGTATATCAGAGTTATCAATGAGTTTAATTTGAGGATGATGATAGCTAATGCATCAGATCGTAGAGTTTCCTTGCCTTTCCATGCCTCTAGGGTTATCTGTGAACTTGGCTTTTGTGTCAGGATATCAGTAAGGATAAAACAGCCACGTTTTTAGTCATTTAACTTTTCAGTCTAAAGCAAGTCAAAATCAATGACATTTTTAGCTTTAATCTTGTTAGTTCTTTAAAGGTCAATGTTCGTATAAATTTCAAGGTTTTAAAGTTTTTTATATTAATCTTAAATATTTGTATTTGTTATAAAAAATTTGTTTCAGATCGTTCTTTATGCTCGGTTGCTGGCTTATGCTCAATGAAAACAATGTTACTACCAAAATTACATGTATTTTTTGAAGTGATGCATATTTGAAAGCAGCTGTGTTTCGGTGATTTTTAGTGGATGTGTGAAGTCATTTCTCACAGTTCACGCAGGTGTCCTATAGAATAACCACAGGTGCAATTCATCACATTAACTACGGACATGTTCCACTAACATTTTACAACCAGAAAGTGCAAAAATATTTTTGTTTTCATTTTGAACAGTATGTCTATTGTTTTATCATTTAAAACCTCTTTTTATGAAATGTCATGATGGAAAAGTGTGTTTTCTTTTTAAAGTAGCCTAAATGACACTTGATATCTTGTCATCTAATGTAATGCCATTCAGACATTTTTAAATAAGTGTCCAAATACAATTTGAGGTCTTATTCTGGAGACCGAACCTTTTTATAATTGAAAATGACCATGTAATTATTATCGTTGAGCAACTGTGTGATGCCGTCCCCACAGATGAGCAGATGTACCGCTGTGAACACTGTGATGAGCTCTTCACATCAAAGCTGGAGTTACGGCGGCATCAGAAATACTCCTGCAGTTGCAGCAACTCGATGTTTGACTCACTAAGCGAAGACTTCAAACAGGAGCGCGAAGACAGCGATGAGCCGGTGCACGAGTGCAAAGACTGTGAAAAGATCTTCCCTAGCGAGTACAGGTCAGCACACTCCACCACACCGCACAACTTCTAATTACCCGCCGAGCTTTAGTGAACCCCTAGCTGTTAAAATGTCAAACAAAAAGGTAAATGAAAAAGAAACAAAAATCAATGATCAGTTTGTTCTATGCTTTTTCATATTTATTTGTCTTGGTTCTGATCTGGTTTTGCTTTTGCATTGTACCAGTGACCCAACACAGAACCAAAATTGTTTATTGCACATGCGTATGTGTACAATAAACATGTGCATGATAAATATGTTTATCTTACAAAAATGCCTTTAAAATCAAACATTGAAATTTGCTAAAATTACAATGAGCCACATAGGTAAACATTATGAAAAATTATTATCATGACACAGAATGCAAAGGAAAAGCTTGCCGCAAACCATATTTGGCATCTGCCTAATTTGGCTACCAAGTGACCAAGTTTGAATGTGCAGCCTTTAAAAAATAATAATAATAATCCACCTGTTTAAAACATAAGTCTATTTATTTTGGTATTCTAGCAGTATATGGCTGTAGGATTCATTATATTATTTGCATTTAGCATTGTTTTTGTTTTTCCCCTGTGATACAGTATACAGCCTTGCCACAACAGACCAGTTTAGAAACACTGGCCTACATGGTGGTCACACAGAAAATATTTATGGTGTTCTTATGTATTCTTAGTCTCGGGCAGCACATGATCGTACACACAGATGAGAGAGAGTATAAGTGTGAACAGTGCCCCAAAGCTTTCAACTGGAAATCCAACCTCATTCGCCATCAGATGTCACATGACAGTGGCAAGCGCTTCGAGTGTGAAAACTGTGATAAGGTAGGTTATGGTTATGGTGACTTACTGCAACCACGTATATGTTTAAAAGCATTAATTAGATTACATGTGGAAAGTTGAAACATAAAGTGCCCCTGGACTAATATTTAGTTGATGAAAATGAAATTAAAACCTTTTACATTCAGCAGTTTGTTTTAAAATGTCCTGCATTGTGACAAATGAATTTTTAATAAGTACAAACATTCATGTAGTCTCTTGATTAAATTGAGGTCAGAAGAATTATCAGAAGAATTAGCCAAATTGTGTTTAAAATACTGATTGATGGATGTCACTCCACAGGCCGTGTCAACTTTCCAAAAATGTTTCATGTCAACTCTCCGTGTACTGCAAATTTCAAAATATGACACTACAATTAATTTTAATCTCCAAGTAATTGCCTTTACACCATGCTATGTTTGCATAGCACTTTGCACTAAGTTGGCATATTTCTGTGGGTTCTTCAGGTGTTCACAGACCCCAGCAACCTCCAGCGCCACATCCGCTCTCAGCACGTCGGTGCCCGAGCCCACACCTGCCCTGAGTGTGGCAAGACCTTTGCCACCTCCTCGGGCCTCAAGCAGCACAAGCACATACACAGCAGTGTCAAGCCTTTCATCTGTAAGTCTGAGCAGTCTTGTCTAAGCCTCAGATACAATTACCAGTGTCCAAAGACCTCCCGGCTAGCTCCACCCCAAGATTGTGACAGCTGTTGTTTTATAGGTCAGAGCAACTAAATGAAATTCTAGAGCCATTCTTTGATTTGTTTTACATTTGTTGCACTTTTCTTTAGTGCTTTCTTTTTCGCTCTCTTAATTACTCCATTTTACCCTTCTTCTGTTTTTTTGTAACTGCATTTTCTTTTGAGGGCCCATTAGGCTTGTATATGGCTAAGGCAGATTTAATGTTTAGAGGTAAATGTCTTAGCTGCCCTTTTACCAACACTGAGAGAACACCATCTTCTTTTTGCTTGCCTTCACAATGTTCTGTGTGTTACCGTCCAATGTCCAAATGCATGTATGCTGTACCAGTGTACATGTGTTTGTATGTATACAAAATTAGCTGAAATAGCTCTACTATTAATGAAGCATCTCATCAACGAGTTATTCATATGCTAATTGATCATATTTTACCATATAACATTGCCGTGTGTAGCGTTTTTATCTCACCTTCAAAACAGAGCAGAGTCCAGCCATGCTCCTGGAGGTCCACCTTCCTGCAGACTTCAGTTTCAGCCCTTCTCCAACACACCTGCCTGCAATTTTCGAGTAATTCAAACACCTTGATTAGTTGCTTCACATGTGTTTGATTAGGGCTGGAATTCAACTGTGCAGGAAGGTAGCCCTCTAGGAGCAGGGTTGGCTACCCCTGATATAGACAGTGCCATGTTTGCCGAACATAATAAACAGCATGTACAGTTTATTGGTTGATCTAATCAGCTGCCGGATTATCACTGCTATTGAATGAATGAACACCAAATGAAAACAGTATGTTAATAGAATTAACCAGTCATGTGTGTTCTCCCAGGTGAGGTGTGTCACAAATCGTATACCCAGTTCTCTAACCTGTGCCGTCACAAACGGATGCATGCAGACTGCCGCACCCAGATCAAGTGTAAAGACTGTGGGCAAATGTTCAGCACTACCTCCTCCCTCAACAAGCATCGGCGCTTTTGCGAGGGCAAGAACCATTATAATCCCGTAGGCATATTCACAACGGGTATACCAATGACATCCAGTCACATTTTAGGCAAGTCCAAGTCTCATCTTGGCTTGAACCATAGTGGACTTGGCTTCGGGGATTACTTCCCATCCAGGCCGCATCATGCAGGTTTGCCCTTTTCCCCAGCACCCCCTGTATTCCCAGCCCTTTCCCATGGCTTCCCAGGGATTTTTCCCCCATCGCTATATCCTAGACCGCCATTGTTACCTCCTAGTTCACTGCTCAAGAGCCCAATTAGTAACAGTCAGGATGGGAAGCTGACTCCTCTTGATGCTCCTACTCTTTCTGCGGTCACATCCATGAACAACAGAAATAGCAATGTAGGGAGCGGTCTCAGCAGCCAGTCAGAGGAGAATCGCGAGTCCAAACTGGACTTGTCGTTCCACGACAACAAGAATAAAGTGAAGATGAATGAAATGTCTGATGGTAGTGACTTGGAAGATGTTAACACGTCTAGCGGCACAGATCTAGACACCACCACTGGCACGGTGTCTGGCTCAGATCTAGAAAGTGAGGCAGAAAGCGAACGGGAGAAGAGCAGGAGGAAACCAGTGCAGGAGAGCAAGCAGGACGAAGTGAGCAGCAGTTCGGTATCTGTCTCCAGTACAGGGAACCTCCCTTGCGAGCGTCCATTCCTCTCCTCCCAGCATTCATTTTTCCCACCGCCAGAGGAGCAAGCACTTCCACCCTCCGGGGCCACCACTGACTCCATTAAAGCCATTGCCTCCATTGCAGAAAAGTATTTTGGCCCAGGCTTAATGGGCTTGCAGGAGAAGAAGATGGGCTCCTTAAACTACCATTCCATGTTCCCTTTCCAGTTTCTGCCCAACTTCCCACATTCCTTGTACCCGTTCACAGACAGAGCACTCAATCCTGGCATGTTCTTCAAACCTGAGCCTAAATCCCCTCGTGAGCACATACAGAAAATACCTACAGCCACTGGTGTGGATTCACCCTTTGACCTAACCACCAAACCCAAGGAGGTCAAACCTCTTCCTCCACCCCCCAGCAAGCCAGCCTTGCCATCCAATCCCCCCTTGGCCCCTGGCGAGGAACAACCTCTGGACCTCAGCATAGGCAGTCGAAGCCGAGCTAACCAGAACGGTGGTGCATATGAACAGCGCAAGAATCACGCCTATGGTGCAAACTGCAAAGCAGCTAAAGATGAACACCCAGTACTAACTCAGTCCCAGAACTTGCACCAGCCCCAGATGCCTCAGCCGCAAGCATCCCTTCCCCAACAGCAGCCGTCGCTCCACTACGCCAAGCCCTCGCCATTCTTCATGGACCCCATCTACAGGTATTTCAATAAGTAGGTTCTATTGTAAAACCCAACACAAGGACAATTCAAAGCAGTAGCTGGTGATATGTTGAAATTAGACAAGTTATTGGAAAAGTATTGGTACCCAGTAGGTTTACAATCAACCTTCGTTCGTACGTAACCCTTGGTGCTGTTGTCCAGCAGGGTGGAGAAGAGGAAGCTAATAGACCCAGTAGGAGCTCTAAAGGAGAAGTACCTGAGGCCGGCACCACTACTCTTCCATCCTCAGGTATTCTTTACATGCATTTGCTTTACTTTCATTGGTAAAGGTTGTGCTTGTCATTCCATTCAAGCACAGCAGAGCGTGGCAAGACACTGAAAGCACATTCCCAGTGTCCTCCACCTCAGGTCTGTTTTGGTTCAAAGGGAGCCTTGATGTTTTAAAAAGTGCTGACTTCTGATGGTATTTATTTTCATTAGATTATTTTCATCATGAAGATAATCTCGAAAGAGGTATGGCCTGTTTTCTGTCATGCTGTGCATTCAAAATTATTTATCTTTTGCTTAGAAAAACAACCCCCATTGTTTACATTAGTATTTTAAACCTTTCCCACCTTTGACGGTGACAACAATAATGAAAATATTATTAATAATGGCCTTTTGAATTGAAACAAATTATGCCACATACTTTCAGAGTAGACCATTGTCTCTGGGAAGTTCTCCATTGAGTCCCACCGCTAATAACTTCCTAGCATTTCTTTCTTGCTCTGGCTGCCTAGATAATGTCTGCATGTCGATCAGGGACTTCCTGTGTTTGTGTGTAATAGAATGGCCTCTCTTGTTGGGAACGGTCTTATCTGAGCTGTAAATCTGGCCTCCATCAATGCTGACCTACCTCCCTCCAAATCTCTCGCTCTTTCCTTTTCTCTTTTAAGCAACCCCCTATTTAATCAAATGTCTCTATTTTGACTTCTACGAGTGGTATAAAGATATATCTATCTATCTATCTATCTATCTATCTATATATCTATCTATCTGTCTATCTATCTATCCATTCATCGATCCATCTTAAATGCTATCCTATTGCATAGTACTTTTATTCCAGTCATTTTTTTAGATATGTATATTATGTTGACTATATATTTGTCTTAAAGGGATCCCTGGGTATTAAGACTTGTATGGCTTAATATAATGTAAATGATGTCTCTTCCTGAAATATGTAGTAGAAGACCCATTAAAGATTTATGTTATTTTAAAAATCACATCGTTTTATACATATTTTGGACTATGGGGGGCGCCATTATTCTGATGACGTAAAATGGTTGCACTCGGTGAGCTACTGCCGCTACCTGTTGCTAATTTTACCACAACCCAACTCGGAATAGACAACTCGGAAAATAAAATACTGTTATGATGACCACAGCTACTGAAAGAGCTTACA
>NW_015539980.1:244941-271836 GCF_001515605.1 Sinocyclocheilus anshuiensis
GACTCAAAGGCATCAGGACTAAAGTGGAGTGAAAAAAGAAGCTTCTTCCCATTCTTTTCTCCTCTTCTTGTGAAGTCTTGCATTGCTTCTCTTGTTGCCCTTCGACTGAAAATTACAACCAAAAGTCACACAATGTGATATCGTATCAGTATTTTATTTTCTGAGTTGTGTATTCTGAGTTGTGTTGCGGTAAAAAGCCAAAGACTATAGAAATAAGCGCCAGTAGCTCACCGAGTGCAACCATTTGACGTCATCGACGCAGAATGTACTGTGCACATAAAAATGGCATACTCCAAAAACCATGTCAATTTTTTTAAATAACATACATCTTTCATGGGGTTTCTACTATACTGTATATTTAAATAAGGGACATCATTTACGTTATATTAAGCTATACATGTCTTAATACCCGGGGATCCCTTTAAAGCAAATGAAAATCAAATATGCGACCATGGTTATTTAAAGGTATACGCATTACCAATAGCACCATTGCCTGTTAAATATTCTAGACTAAAACACTAAGAGAATCAAGGTGATATCGAGACATGTGTAAATAAATTAAAACACACTGTCTGTCTCTGTGTTTATCCATATCCAAAAGTAGGAAGGATGTAAGCTGTTTTTGGCCATAGAGCCGCATAGCAAACCCTTTGTTCTGCAGCAGGGGAAGTACTATCAGCGAGGGGTATCTTAAACTGCATTGTATGATTACCGCTTATGGAGGTGAATGGCTCATTCAGATGCTTCTCTCAGAGATTTGTTGGGAACTAAGTAGGAGCCGGGTGCTCCCAAGGGGCTGCTCGAGTGGCTGCCAATGTGCCATAGGTTAGGGAGGTCACTCTTGAACAGCACAATCAAGACTCGACCTTCTGATATAAAACTTCCTCCAGCTTTCCATCCTGTCTGGTTATGATGCAAACTCCCAGGCTCTCTGTCAGAGCTCCTCACCACTGCTGTTATTTTGTTCTTCATGCATCTGCCCTAAACAAATACAAAAAAAAAAATAAGTTTCTTACTCCCAGATGGCTCCTAATCTCACACAAAATCAATTCAAGAGAAGTTTCTGATTAAATGAGCCCCTGAGCTGTGCATCAAACACAGAGTATTCCTCTCTGAACTCGCCTCGTGTTCTCTCCTCAGGTGTCTGCGATGGAAAACATGACTGAGAAGTTGGAAAGCTTTAGCGCTCTGAAACTGGATGCTCCCAATTCCCTCCAGCACTCCTCACACCACCTTTTTAACTTCCGCTCCCCACCTCCTTCTCTCTCCGATGCTATCTTACGCAAAGGCAAGGAGCGATACACCTGCAGGTGAGCGCCAGTCATGAAAAAAGAGTAAACACATCCTTACATGATTCCTTTAACTCTGCAGCTTTATTTAAATCATTTCTAACATATCATCATATTTAGAGGTATACATTAATACACACCTAACAGAGAAATAAAATATTTAGAAATAAATGTATCAATACTCTGCTTTTTTGACATTGAATATGCCCAGACAATGAGTTACAACCCTCTGAAAATGGGAGTTGTAACAATGCTGGACAACTGTATCAAAGTCTAGTTTTCACCCTTTGCAGGTACTGTGGGAAAATCTTTCCCAGGTCAGCTAATCTTACAAGGCACTTACGAACACACACAGGAGAACAACCCTACAGGTAAGCCACTCTTAGACCTACACACACACAAATGCAGTACTGAAATTCTCAAGCTTTGTACCTTGAGATTTACCTCACAATGTATTCCAGTGGTTTGACATTAGCATGTTGCTAAGCTAATGACACGATACTTTACTATGCATCAAAGTAGACAGCAAATAATGTGCTAATTATTATTAGAATTAGAATTGCACTTGTATTGGAAATGTGTCTATAATGTAGTCAGCTAATTTTTTTTAGACTTTTTCTACCACATATGCATACATTCAAGTAACTTTACATGGCTTTTGGTGCAGAGCCACACAGTCATCCAACACAAACAATATAGCCGAAAATCCAACCATTCCACATCACTTTGTAATCCAAAGGTTTATTCCCACTTGAGTCTTACCTGCTCTTTTTGAAAACATGAGAAATAGATTTTACTCATGCTTGACGTTCCCAGACTGATATACAAGTAGATGCAAAAAAACACACACGGACAGTTTGTTATGTGATGAGCACATGAGATGTATTCTTGAGTATTGCTTTGCAATACAAGCTGAGAAATATAACAGAAACAATGAAAGACATGAGAAATTAGAGGCAGTGTAATCAAAAAAGAAAGAAGATTGATTTTGTCTGCGCAGATGTTTTGGAGGTAGTGCAAGCTCTGGACAATGTTGGCTGGTAATAGCACCCTGGAGACATCCATGCTCTGTTTATAGAACGGCTTAATTATCATTGATTTGGCTACTAACCAGCTGTGGAAAGTCCTCTGTATGAGGGTGATGGGGGCACTTTGGAAATGGGGGGCTTTAAAAGTTTTAAGTGATATTTTGACCCAGGCATGACTAAGATGTAAGACAAGAAAGACCTTTACTGCCAAAGGCTTCTTAACAGTCCACTTTCTGAACAAATATAAGTGAAAACAGTAATTTATGAGGGAAAATCTCTTAATAGTGGTGCTTCAGAGTTAGGGATTTCAGCAAACCCTTGACCATAGGCAATAAAATTTGACATGCAACAGACATGAATTTTGCCTCACATTTTGCCGCTTGTTAAGGTGTGTTATTACACATATACGATTTTTGCTTAGCAGATGATAAGATGAAAGCAAGCAAGCAACCACATAGCAACTACCCATACCCAATGTTTTTAAAACACATAAAAACACTCTAAAAACATAGCAATGTGAACACTCTAGCATCACTTTTTCTTAAGAAAGTGTACAAATGTAGTTTATTTTATCGTACTGAAAAAAAAAACATTTGGTAGTTCTGTAACATGTATATCAGTTTCACACGAGTTTTTCTAAGCGTACAAAAAGGGTCAGGTGAAATCAAACCCCTCTTTGAGTTCTACAAATCTACCATAGAGCCCTGTGAACACACTCGACGAGATAGAGAGCCTCCCATGGGACACGAGCGCTACATGCCTGGCTCATTCACAACAATCCCCTGATTAGCTCATTTAGAAACAATTTACCCTAACAAATAGCAGACATCATCAGCATCTCCCCATCTTACTTTCAGCAAAAAAGGGCCGAGTCAGGCCAATATCAGAGCGGGCCGGCTTCAGGCTTCATTGTAGTAGGTTATTTGCCTGCTGTAGATGCTATCAGCTACTCTATGCAGCGAAATTGGCCCACTAGGTCTGACCATTGAAAGACCCCATTCGGATTGTAACGCTTCATGTACAGTCATTGTAACAGAGGAAAAAAGAACAGAGACGATGAAGTAATTTAAAGTCCCTCTGGACCAAGTAATGAACATAAACAAACTGGGGGGTAGAAAAGACTGACTTTAAAAAAAAAAAAGGACCGTTGTCTTGGCGTTTTACCATTCTCTATGAACCGTGATGTGCCAAGTCTGGAAAATCGGGCTGTGCAGAAGCGCGCACACATTTGCTCGCAAAATAAACTGGAACATAAAAAGGGGCCTGCATCTTGATTCTGAGCACTTGATGACGAGCGATTTTCCCAAAGCAATTAGCCCTGAAAGTCAACTTTGCAGCGACCGAGGGAGTCTAAGCTACGCCGGCCACCCAACAAAGGAGGCACTGTCCGGCGAACTCCTGACACTGCCTCGCTGCGATGTTTGTTTATCAGCACATTAAACTGATGTTCTCCTGCCTATTCTGTCTGATCTGAACAAGTGAGCTACAGAGAGCCGAACCCTGACACACAGAGGACATCTCATATCTCATACTGAAAAAATATATATTAAAATGAGGAATATCAAAATAGGGAAAATGTACTTTATTTCATCATCTATCTTGTTTACAAGGCCACAAAGAACATTTCTTTGGCTTACATGAAGGAAAATCATGATGGCAAAACAATGAGCCATAAAAGGACACAAGGGGGTGTTTGTTTTCATGCTTTCTGTGAAAAGAATATAGTTAACTTTAGATATCTTACGCTGGTCAACATACCTTCAAAGCTGTTTGCACTACCTTTGTCAGCCTCTTGGGGGGGGGGGTCATTGTCACCAAGCATTGTGACAGTACAATACAGGATTCGTTAGAGTTATACTAAAATGTGGATCATGCCCAATTTTTCTGAATGTTTAATGCATGCATACAAGCCCCAAAATGGTGTCAGTGTGCACGCTGATGTATTCTACAGCTTTTGATTATTGTTTCAGCCCAATAGAAACCTCATATAAGATTGATTTGACTTGTGCTTTTCTCCCGTATAGATGTAAATACTGTGACCGTTCATTCAGCATCTCCTCCAACCTCCAGCGACATGTTCGTAACATTCACAACAAGGAAAAGCCGTTCAAGTGCCACCTTTGCAATCGCTGCTTCGGTCAACAGACCAATCTGGACCGCCACTTAAAGAAGCATGAACATGAGAATATTCCAGGTAAAATCAGTTTCACTTTACTCTAAATCATTTCTAATCATTTAAATATATTTTAATTTGGAACTCAAATCTAAGATGCTTTTATTGATTGATTGATTGATTTATTTACTTACTTATTTAAGATACATTTTACTAAACTTTATGTGACTGTATTATTTTCATGATTTTCTTTTTTATTTATTTACTTTATTTACTTAGGATTAAGTGATTAATGCTAAAAAAAATACTTAAAATAAACAAAATAAATAAATGTGCAGATGTTAAGTAAGGGATAATGTACATCCAGCCGGTTGTTATCTGCTGAGGGGTCTTGTATCAGCCTGAAGGGGTTTATTCTGCGATAACAACCGGCTGGATGTACATTATCCTGCTTATTACACGGCTACTTGTCTCAAGTAAATTAGACACGAAATATTGACTTGAGTTGAAATATTTTATTAGCTCTTACACAAAACTTCCGCGACGAAAAACAGTTCCTAACAAACTTTTTTGAGCCTTTTGAAGTCAGACAATACGAACATTTAAGGCATAATGTACAGTCGTATCACTAATTACAATAAACAGTTGTTTTTACCATATACAGTATGTTGAAATTAATGCTGAAGTCTTCCATTGTAACGCGGTGGTTAAGTGTTTTCAGTCACAAGATGGCGCCAGACAGTCAACGATAGCGGAGTGACTCGTTAAGCATATAAGTAGTAGCGGTCAAGATAACTCGTAGTACCCGGATGAGCGGTGTGTTATTCCATTTGGCGGTTGTTATCTGGGAGTAACATACCGCTGGATGGCGCGATTGACCAATCAGAATCAAGTATTCCACAGAGCCGTGTAATAATATATAATAAAGTTAACACTTTAGTAGGGACCAGTTCTCACTATTTAGTTGCTTATTAGCATGCATATTATTAACATACTGTATTGTCTGTTTATCAGTACTTATAAAGCACATATTATGCATGACTATATTCTACATCCCTAATCCTACCCCATACCTACATTTAACAACTACCTTACTAACTATTAATAAGCAGCAAATTAGGAGTTGATTGAGGCAAATGTCCTTGTTAATAGCGAGAATTGGACTTTAAAATAAAATGTGACCATAAAATATAAGTGAATAAATGCAAAAAAAAGATCAGATGCAACCTTATAAACTACAGTTGTATTTGTTTAGATATCTCCCTCAGTCTTTCTTGTTTAATAAGTTTAGTAAATAATGTATTAATCTATATTTTTTTCTACTTATTTGTTGTAGTGAGTCAGCAGTCTGGGATCCTCTCGAATTTAGAAACAAATATTTCCTCACCGAACTCTGAATCTGACAATCATGCACTTTTGGATGAGAAGGAGGACTCGTATTTCTCAGAGATTAGGAACTTCATCTCCAAAAGTGAGCTGAACCAGGCCTGTAGCTCCTCGGAGAAAAGGTACGAGCTCGCACACACGCACAAACACACACATGCACAGAATATATTTTGAAGCAATGGCAACAAACCGCATAACCTGCTGAAGTTACAGTCTGTCCTCTAGTGGAGGACTGTGGTACTGCTGGGCCAGCCGCGTGCGTGTGGCGGCACCCATTACAGGCTTCGCCTTCAGTCGGGACATCTCAATAAGTCATTTCACCTTGTTGAGTTCTGTTCTGCATTAAGCACAGCCAGATACACATCAGGGAGCACATTCCATCGGCTTATGAAAACACCAAACAAAAGCTCATTACTGCCAAAGTCATGAACCGTCAGCACGACTGTCGGTGTGTGGCCAGGTTCACGTTGCTTCAGAGTTTGGTTTAGGTAATTCACACAGACAAATGCATACGAACAGATACACGGCCGAACACATGCATTCTTGTTTAGACGCGTAATTGGTCCTCCTCAGTTTTTCGGTTCCTCCACACTCCAGCAGAGACCCGATGCCTCTGCCTCGCCGCGTGGGCCGAAACCTCACACTGCCATCTGGGATCAATAGTCCTGTCCTGACTCGTACAAGCAGGCCTGGCATTTTAATATCTGTAATTCAAATAAGTGCTCTGTTTTGTCTCCCTGCAAATCAGCCTCACAGAAACACCCGCTTCGAATGGACAGGCAGCTGCAACATTCCCCTCTGCGCTCATGCGTCATATTTCATGACGTTTGCCCGTTTCTCTCTCGCCTTCTGTCACTCTTGTGCAGCCAGTCTGCATTCATGGTGGAACGTTTTTTTCTACTAATTTCTCCTTCGGTCTTTTTTACTCTGAAGGAAATAATACAACATGTCATATCTCATTTGTTTCTCCTATAAAGCAATGAGATTAAAAACCTAAAAAATGTGAATTTTGTAAAGTCTCCTCCCTTTTAAGTTTTTCTCCCGTGAAAAAGATTAAAATCTCGCATTTGCTTCTTCTTGAGTTTTTAGAAGCTATCCCAGTAATGCCTTAAACATTAATGAGACATAACTGAGAAGTCAATTATCTGAGCTATACTAGTATCCACATTCGTTTCATCGCTCCATATAAGCGGGGACTCGGCAGAAAGTTGCTTTTAAAAGTAATCCATTACAATATTGTGTTACTCCATAAAAAGTAACTAATTGCGTTACTCCATAAAAGTAACTTATAGTTTATTTTTATAGAAAGCAGTGTATTGTTACTTTTGCATTACTCTTTGTGACCTGAGCTGGGCTTGCTTATTTATTTTTAACAAAAATCCAAAACTTATATTTTTGGCAACTTTAAAGGCCATTTCACACCAAAAGTTAAATGAATAAGCCTCAGGCTGAAGGAAGAACCTCTGCACCTCACTCCAGATTTCTCTCAACATGGGGACAGGAGAGATGTCAGTGAATAAATGGGAAAACAGAGTAACTTGCGTTACATATTCGAAAAAGAAACAGATATTTTCTTGTAAATTTAATGTAATGCATTACAATATTGCGTTGCTCCATAAAAAGCAACTAATTGCGTTACTTAATTACTCTTTATAGAAAACCAAGTAACTTGCGATACTTGTGAAAAAAGTAACTTTAAAAGTAATCTATTACTTTACTAGAAAAGTAATCTGATTACGTAACTCCCCCAACACTACTGATGGCAACAGTTGTCTCATTTAACCTTATTTGTATTTCTCCTGTACAAGGCATTTTCAGAGAAACATTTAAGACGTAGTTGATGCTCAAATGAGATGCGAAAATGAGAAAATATGTGTTCTAGAAACACTTTTTTAAAAGAATGGCCCCTTATGCTTTCACTGCGCGTCAACACTTTTTACTCCGAAGGAATGTTAGGAGAAACATCTGAGACAAAGTCGATACTTAAATGAAGCACTTCATTAAATCTAATGAGCTATGAAAGAGAAATTCAGGTACTCTTCCTTTCTTTTCCTCCGTGAATGGAAAAAGTGGGAAAAGACGTGATCTGCTTTCCCGGACTTGCATGATTTCCCTGCAGCTGGGTTAATAGTGTTTGAGACTGAGTTTGACTGTCAGTCTGTAGGGGACTTCAGGTTTAGCTCTATCAGGGGACCCTCAGACTGAGACATTTATCTGTGCGCTGCATTGACGGACCCCCCTTCCTCGCAGCTAACGCAAACAGCACTCTGACATGTTTAGACTGAGAGACAAAGCGCAGGTCTGTGGCAGGACCGCTGCTGTCTCCCACGTGGCATGGACTTTCTCTCAGGCCAGGGCAAATTTGATTATGGGATATTTAAGCATGATGGAAAATGGGAAACAAGCAGTTCTTCTTGTTCCCTTTTTTTCGTTTTTGGTAAGTCTACACCTCACATAGCTTAACCACCCACCTTACGACCCCCTCCTCCTCCCACTCGACATTTGTCTGGCTCAATAGAAGTGAGTTTCAGAGCGCTGAAGTAAAAGCGGCTTTGGAGGAGTGCACGCAATGATATCATAAGCTGAAAGGTTTGGAAAAAGAGAGGTAGTGGAACGGCGCAGTGCTGATAGCTGCTTTGCAGAACATCCGCGTTCTCTGGAACTCGGTGGCAATGAGACAAACCATGATGATTGCTCGTGACCTGTATAGCTCGCTCTGTCTCGCCTCTCTGAAATTAGCCAATTCATCATTGCCACGCTCGCAAGAAATGTCTGTCATTAATTGCAAAATCGGTGTGTTTGTCATTCGTGGATCTGTGTTTTCGAGCTCCGGCCAGGCAGGAGAATTACTGCCCAGTCCGAAATGATGGATGGCAACCCAGAGAGCAGCACAGCACTGATATTTGGCAGTCAGATTATGATGAGAGAATTACCACAATGGACTCTACGGGTGAAAATAGCTTATTATTTGATCCGGTATTTTGGGAGGTGTAGTTAGATGTCATAGTTGTCTCCATTGCCCAAGGACATAAAAACTCATCGCCAGCGGCCATTAGAAATGTGGTTAAGGAAGTTCTAAAATGTGCAACCACATAAAAAAAAGGGGTATGACAAATGAAAGTCAAATTTTTTTTAAAGTTGAATTCCCGAGTTGGTTGAAACTCGGATGGGAAAAAGCAAGATGATAGCTATGAACATGAAAAATAATCACTGAAATGCAGACACGAAGACATAAGGCAGGAGACTTCACTCTTGAAAATAAAGGTGCTTCACGATGCCATAGAAGAACCTTTTTGTCTAAATGGTTCCATAAAGAACCTTTAACATCTGAAGAACCTTTCTGTTTTTCACGAAAAGTTCACAGAAGGTTCTTCAGATTATGAAAAGGTAAGAAAGGGATGGTTCTTTAAAGAACCTTTGACTGAATGGTTCTTTGTGGAACCAGAAATGGTTCTTCTATGGCATCTCTGTGAAGAACCTTTTAAGCACCTTTATTTTTAAGAGTGTTCCTTCTGCTAGGGATATTGTTTCCCTCAAAAAAAATAAAACAGGCCATTATAAGAACTGAGTATTTTAAAGGGGACACATCATGGGGAAAAAAAGTATTTTTCTTTTTATATAAAACAGTATGAATGGGTCATTCAGAAATCACATTGAAAAAAATAATTTCCATTCATTCATTTTCAAAAGCATGTTGGTTCTGGTTTTCAGTGCAACTTCTAAGGATCATTAAAATTACATACATTTACATTTACAAAAAAAATCAGATTTCTGATTATCTGAAAACATATTTTGGATTAGTCATGACAAAAATGCTGATTAAGAAAAAAGATTTTTGCTGTGACCTTTCCTGTTTACATATCAGCAAATATTTAGTATTCAAAATCCAAGTATTCAAATTGGTATTTTTACTCATTTTGTTTGCAAAGAGCTTCTCCAGTAATAGCAGATGTTGTTTACATATAGAGATGTTAAAAGTACAGTAGTAAAATCAGCCTGTTGAATTCAAAGCATCAAAATGATGATGAAAATGGTCATATGTAAAACTAAATGACGACTGTTTGCATTACAGGTCAGAGTTGACGGAGGAGGAAGAGCCTCAGAGTCACGCTCACACCACCTCAAAACTGGAGGAGGAAGATGAGGAGATGGAGGGAGATGATGAAGACGAGGAAGGCTCGTTGACAGAAAAGTCGCAGGACGAGACGGCCTCTCCCGCCACTATGGTGCAGGGCACCTACGACGAGGACGAGGAGCCGACCCCTCTCCCTATGCCTTACGAACACACGCGCAGGTCAGCCAAACACATCTGTCTGTTTACTGGAGAAGAGCTTAAACTGGCCAACGCTCACCTAAATGAACACTCAAACTTGCAAAAGATACACAATTCTAATCCTACCTTTCTATTATTTGTGAAAGTCACGTTTTTCAATTCATTTGACTGCAACGTGTAAAATAAAATAAAAAAGAAGAAGAAACAATTCAATCAAGCAATAAAACAATACACATTAATTCTGATCTCATGCTGACTTTAAGAAAGTTGTATGAGTAGTGTAAGCTATATTATTTATCATTAATTCAATTTGCAATCTGGCTTTTTTATAATATGTATATAAACTGTATGTATACTACTAGTCAAAAATGTGAAAAAAAAAATATATATAATGTTGCTGAAAGAAGTCTCTTATGCTCTCAAGGCTGCGTTTATTTAATCAAAAATACAGTAAAACAGTTATATTATGAATTATTACCATTTAAATTAACTTTTCTACCATCATGTATTTTAAAATTAATGTATTCATATTATTTAGAATTTATATAAAATGAAATGTATAATGATAATTTATTCCTGTGATAAACAAGGGTGCATTAAATTGATCAAAATTGACAATAAAGGCATTTACAATGATACAAACCATTTCTATCTCAAATAAATTAGGTGAAACTTCAATTCATCAAAATACTAAAGCAGTATCATGATTTCCACAAAAATATGCAGCACATCTTTTTTTTTACATTGATAATAATAATAATAATAAATATTTCTTGAGCAGCAAATCAGCATATTACAATGATTTCTGAAGGATCATGTGATTGTAAAATATATTAAAATTAGCGCTGTCAAACGATTCATCGCAATTAATTGCATCCAAAATAAAAGTTTTTGTTTACATACTATATGTATGTGTGCTGTGTGTATTCATTATGTATATACAAATACACACACGTACAGTATATATTTATTATATTTTATATTATATATAAATATATTTAATATATAAACATAGCATATTTTTATTAAATATATGCATACATGTGTGTGTATTTATATATACATAATAAATATACACAGTACACACTCATATATTATGTAAACAAAAATGTTTATTTTGGATGCGATTAATCGCGATTAATTTAACTTTTTAATAGTTTTTGCTGTATTTCTGATTAAATTAATGCAGCATTTGTGAGCATGTGAGGAACAAAAAAAAAAAGCAATTATTCCAAACTTTTGGCTTACTTATAATCTTGTAAAGTTACATTTTATAAAGCGAAAAGGATTCCGTTTTGGTTGAGTGTTTATTTAAGATCAGAAGTAGAGAACGAAAATTAATCGTATGTAACATCGTTACCAAGCAACAGAAGTACAGTGGGCATTCAACACTACAGATCTGTTCCAAAACCCAGTGAGCTGCAGAGCTGTTCCTGAAGGCATAACTATAGGTATCTCTGATCAAGCAGGCACTCCCAGAATGCTGAGTTTCTGCCTACTGTATGTTGAATGTTCTAAATCAATTCAGAATGCTGCCTTCGAAGGCACAAGGAAGTTCCTTAAGCAGACAGCAAGGCAGCTCACCAGATTGTGGAACAGAGTGTCTGTGGAACACTGCTCGTTGTAGCCGTTAGATGTTGTTGAATCGACATTCATTGTTTCACATAATGTTTGCTGCCGTGATCCCTCATTGTCTGTCAGTCATCTTAAACTAACACAACTAATCAGCATCTAGTCATCTGCCTGTTTAATCATTGAAACTTTGGCTTGCCAAAACAAAGAAAACAATCAATTTTGCACCCATACAGTTCAATAGAATTTAAAAAAGCATCCAGTTCTATTGCATTTCTGTTCTCTCCTTCACTGTCCTCATCCTAAATAGAATTTCTGCTGTAATGCCACTGGCATCTAAATGTTTCAATGATCAGTATTCCGTGGAATATTTTATTCAAGTGCAATGGACGCTTATTCCGTTTTTCCCAGCATCTCGTTCAATTCTGCATGGACAGTTCTTGAACTTGAATGTCCATTCGTTTCGTGCTTTCGTCCGCTAGTGTGATGACCACTTATATTTTCCATGTTCTGCCACCATCTCATCCACTGCATGCTCCTCAAATGCATCCAGTTCCAATATTTAGAATGCGGTTGTTGGGCTAACTGAGGGTCCCTCCCCTCTCCACACCCCTCCCTATCCCGGTACAGGTGTATTGAGGAGGATGCAGGCCTGTTAGATCTGGAACCTCTGGCTGGTTTCCCCAAAGGCCTGGAGTCCCATAAGGCTGGCGAGGAGCCCTATGACATTAAAGACATTTTTAGCACCTCGGTAGAGTCGGAGGCGCTGAAAGAAACACTTTTCAGGCAGGCTAAAACACAGGTATGTGACCTGCTCCAGAGAGCTGCTACCACGCCAGTGTCAAGAGAAGGAAAGAGAGTCAAAGGGCATCTTATGAATATGGACAAAAAAAGTTATTTTTAGTTTTGTCAAACTTCCAGAGCTTCCCAACCAGGGGTTTTGTGGTAGACTGTGACAAAAATGTTAAAAAAAGAGGCAAATGATATAGCATATTGTCAAGTTGAGTATATTATTAGCATACTATAATGAATAATAATAGATTAAGGTTTGTTTGTTTGTTTGTTTGTTTTATATATACACAGAGCCGAGTAGATTACTTACAAATTGTAGTCTGATACTGATTCCAAATTACATGACAAAAATTGTAGTTAATAACGTAATCATTACACATTTTAGGTAACATAAGACTATCAGACTACTTAATAAGACTACTTTTTGATTTCTTTTAGATTACTCGTTTATCCCATTGCTTTAAATAGGATAATTTTGTACCGTATTGATATAAAAATACAAAGAGAAAGACAATATATCCCATTCATTGTTATTAACAACATGACGTGCATTAAACTTTACATTACATCAAGGTTTCTTAAACTGGGGTTTGTGAGTTTAATGAAAAGCTAACAAGTAATTAAATTGTAAAATTAAATTCAATTAAATGTATTTGTTTGCTTGCATGTCATATGACCATTAACCAACGTCAGAGTTCTTCGAACATGCAACTGTGATACTTAATTATTAAAATATTCATTTTAAAATATGAGGGGTACTTCAAGTAAATATGTTATTCATTATAGTATATACACATGCTAATAATATACTCAACCTGACTACTAAATATTTAGTATAAACTCTCTATATATATTATAATTAGTATAAACACACACACAAACACACAAATTAAGTATATTTACTGAAAGGTTAAGGTTTCTTTAAAATTGAGATTGTAGATTTAAAATGTGCAATTTTTGACTGAAACGGTTGGGAATTCCTGCAATAATCGATGCAGGGGGAAAAAATATAATAAAACTACATGCAGATTTTGCACTGCCTAATCATTGTCATTTTTAATTTTGTTTTAGAAATAATATTTTCAATGTTCAACATTGATAAAAATATTAAGTGAATGGCATTAACATAACTAACACTATTATCTTTCTGTTTCATTTATAACTTTATACTGTCCTCTGGTCTCAACATTTCATGTGGACTTGTTACATGTCTTATATGTGTGTATCTTAAATGCAAGTTAACGGTTGTCCTTTAATATTGTGCTTCGACAGGAAAAAGTCTGCTTTTGAATTCCTCCTTATATTTTAAGAATTCATATCCAATTTATAAGAAATAATTTCAATAATTTCTAGTTTATTTTGCATTGTTTCCGAATGCTGTTATTTTGTTTTCTGTTGAGCATTCAATAAGCAGCTCAAAATAACATGCATGTGGATTTGAAAAGAGTAAATAATGACTGATAAATTGTCTATTTATGAGTACAGAACATGCTAGCTTCTGAAATGCACAGACCCTAATTAACAGATGACGAATGTTTTGGCTTTGCGATTGAACTGTCCTCCTTTTCTCCATCCAGGCTTATGCAATGATGCTCTCTCTGTCTGAGAATACCAATCTGCATTCATCCTCCCAGAACTCCTTGGATGCCTGGCTCAACATAGGAGGAGGGCCGTCAGAGACGAGCTCCTTTCACCCCCTCAACAACATCTGAGAACACCAACAAGATAAAGGAGAGATGGAGGGAGAAAGGAGGAGAGGGCAAGAGACCAACATGAAGATGCGTCAAAACGAGCTTGTGAAGGCCAGCAATGCAACAGTAGACGAACCACCACGATGTGCGCAAGGAGGAGAACGAACTGTTGAGTGAATCACAGACGGGAGAGGTATAAAAACACGAATGAACTCACCGAATCCCAGCCATACAGCATCTTTCCTGTCTGCAGCTAGCCACTATAGTGAAGTTCCCTCCTCATCAGCTAATTCAAGAGGCATTCGAATGACTCTCAAATCACCTCTCCACCTCATTTTCAATGATATGCATTTCATAGAGACTGCTCTCAAGGGGTTTTAACATGTTCTCGGAGAAGCCCTGGAAGGCTTGAGTGGACAGGGTAGTTGAGTGTTTCTTCAACTGGAGATTTGAACCGTTTCTACTCAGCATTCCATTCTCACGTTGATTTTCTACAGCACTGTACCAAGGTTTCCTTTCTGTTAACTCACAGCCGAAGTCTTACAGTAGACCATTACTGTAGACATCAACGTTGATTTCCAATGGCAATAGAAGCACTTAAGCAAGCCCACAACTAGCATGCTAACTTTCCCCCGAAGGCTCAATGCCGTTTGTAAGCCACTGTCTCAAAAAGTAAATGCTGGAAGTCACCTTTGAGATTTGTGTTGGGCTGCGCGATCTTGTCTCGTCGCCAGCCGGACCTTCATACGATAAATCACACAGCACGGTTGTTCATGTGTATAGCATCACGGTCATTGTAATTATTGTTGTTATGGTAAGTATCTTAGCCGTTTAGTCCCAACTGAAAGTTTGTTTTTAAGAGTTAAATTATTCTCCAATGGGGCAATTGGAAAACTTTTCTCTTTTTCTTGCATTCAGTAATATGATTTGTTTTTTTTTCTATGTGAATTGTTCTTCGGTAAACAGTATTGTTTCTTTTTGAGCACATCTGTGCTTAAATGTTAATATAATTCTTAGTGAAGGACCAAATTTGTACAATATTGTTGTATGATGTACAAACTAAGTTAACCATTGGTAGCAGAGAGTGTTGTGTGCCAAATAATCCCCTTTTTTCTTTGACAATCATTTTCCCGAGTGGTCGCCTCCACTGTTGGTAGTTTTTTTTTTTTTCTCCTGTTGTTGCTACTTACATTGATGAGAGTTTGTCTTGTATTTATTTTTTTTTATGATTAATGAAAAATGAAGAAAAAATTACTTGCCCACTCGTTTGAAGGAATGAAATTACTGAAATATCACGGAAATTCAGAATTGTTCGAGCTCTTCGTAAAGAAGCAAGTTGCCAAAATACAAAAGATTGCGTTTATATTATGAGCACATAATCATGAAGTCTGGTTTATGATGCATCTGTTCAACCATCTAGAAAAGTAGGCACTGCGTGATTTAAGAAAAAAAACCCGTTTTGACTAAAATATCAGGTAACTCAATAGAGGGGCATTATATGTTGACATTTTTACACATTTTAAGCATCTTCATTAAAGGAAATGGGTCGACGGTGTATCTCTGGGTTCAAATCGCATGTTTTCAATGTTCCATTTGTTTGGGAAGAGCCATATACTGTACATCAGCCAGTCCTAAACATCATATCAAATTCTACATAACTCAAATACTTAATATTATGCATCCCAGAAGAGACACCATAAGCGAGAGAGCTAAAGATGGATCATGATCAAATGGTGAGCAGCTACAGTTAACGTCCGCAAGAGCATAGAGAGATGCCCAAATCCATGAATCCTCATCCAACTCCTGAACTGTGAAGCCAGCGAATGAATCGTAAACAGCTGGATGCATATCATGAATGTGTAGAGTAGATGTAATACGTAGGTTAGGAGTCAAACTTACCTTCTCTCGATTGAATGTCTTTTTGGTCAGGAACTCATACTCTCCTCACTTCTATTTGGATGATTAAGGACTCTCTGGAATCAGCACTTAAATCGAACACATACCCCTGTCTGCCTACTTCATGCTTTCCTTTACACCTTAGTACTGATTTTAATGAAATTTTCTAAGCAAGGCTGGTTTTAACAAGCACTTTAACTCTTGGGTCAAAGAGGCATTTTTATCAGATGCTTTCAAATAAAACCACAAAGTACATTCAAGCATTGTTAGAAGAACTTGTTGGTTTTGAACATTAGAAAGATTGTGTTTTCACTGCGAACACAAACCAGGCAAGATGGACTTGACTGGCCTTTCACAGGGAATCCATCTGCTTGATAACACTGTGTAAAAACTTGCAGCAGTATTTCAATATACTACCAGGTGGCGCACTGTGTAATCTTACCTATCTCCTCACTATATCATTTACTCAAACCCTTGAGTAAAAAGCCTGTTTGATGCATATTGGATTGCTGGGGATGTAATGGGATTATGAGTATGGAGAAGTCATGTCACATACTACTGTACTTAGCAAGCGCTGTAGGTGAAGAAATTGACCCACACTGATTAAATCATCATGCAAAATGGTCAAAAAATGAACAATGCAGATGTCCTTGGCCCACTGTTACATTGCAAACAAACGTACCATTTCGAAAACCATAGATAATGTGGTTTCTCTAAAAAAAAAAAAGTGTATAGTATTTCAAAAAAAGAAAAAAAGACATCGATATGTCTGAAAATTCATTTTAAACATGGGTTTGAAAATAGGTGGTGCTTGTTTCATTTGGATATGAGTTGTATATTGCTTCTGTTTTGTTTATTAAAAATATTGTGCATGACTTGTGTTTTAGAGGTCATAATGGTGTCCATTTGTGAAATGTGTATCTTAAATTAAAAAGAAAAAAAAAAGAACTTGTAGATGCACTTATTGTACATGTGGTTAGGTTAGTAGGTTTGACTTTAAGTCCTGTTACTGCCTTAAATACTATGGGCAGATGGTTATTGAACTGAACAATATGCTTGTGGGAGAGAAATAATGACAAAATTTAAGGATTGTAGAATAATACTGAAAATTCTGAAGTTCTTTTTGATGCTTGTGATTACTGAAGATTTACTTTAGAGCAATTTCATGGAAAAGACATGATTCTGATGTTAATTCTGTAGAATAGATATGTATACCAAATGTAATCTTTCCAATGCTATGAAGAATTTATACATGAAATTGATATGCAATAAAAACCTGTGTGCTTTTTATATGAATGCTGTTTTTTATTCATTGGAATGATGTACTGTAGATGTATGGGTTAATGAGGATGCCAGTTGTTTGCGAAAATGTTCCAAATTTGCAGAGGTGATATCTAGACAAACAATGGAAACTTTGAACTTTATATATGAGAAAAAAAGATGCAATGCAGCTAGCATGATTTTTTTTTTACAGACATTAAATCAGTCACCAAAAAAGTTTACAGAACTATGATTATCTTAATAAAATAAAATAAAACTGCTCCCCTCAAGAATAGTGAGCTTTTCATTTATCATATATAAATATATATTTGATGAGATGTCACAATAGCAATAGAAATCAGAGTAAATGATTATATATAATAATAAATAATTAACAGTATAAGTTATAAATGTTAAATTTAGTAAAGAAATTATGGCCTTCAATAATGGCCTTGTGTCTCAAAAAGGTCTAACTTTTTCCATCTGTTCACAAACTTTTACTTCACTCCATTTTAAAGACTTAGACTTATGCATTGCCATTGTAACAGAGTTACAACGAAATTCTCTATGAGAAATGTATTTAAGATAAAACTGATTCTCATATAAAGTGTATTTAATGCTAGTAAAAGACAAGTATGACATTTCAGTGATGGTCTCAATATAGCTTTGTTTGAAGAGTTCACATTTTTATTTATTTACCTCTCCCAAATATTATCCACTAGGTGTCGCCAAAATTTTGTCTTTTAGAGTTTGATACATTATTGTTGTTGTCTAAAATGAAATTTACATTTCTATGACAGAAGGTTAACTCTATTTAAAAAAATAAAAAATAAAAATAAAAGTTTCCATCTATAAAACACTGAGACAAACTATTACCTACCAACAGCTGTCGTCTCATGTAACGTGTTAAAAAGTATAATTACATTAGATTTTGTGATTTAAAAAACCCGTACTTGTACATAAAATAATCTTAAAGAAATAAAAGTCTACTTACACTTTCATGACTAGGTTTTAACACAAGAAAAAGTGATTTGTAATAATATCAGATTAAAAGATTTAGTTTAAAGTGCATTCTATTGTTTTACAGTTTTTCTCAATTGCTTTAGCACATTTTTCGAAACAATCTTAACATTCTCCACCGGGGAAATTAAGGTTTTATAAAAAATCAGATATTTGTTGAGAAGAGTCAATAGTAATAGTAATAGAAAAAAAAAAGTATATGAACATTTGTATTTATGCAGTACATTAATTGAGAAAAACTGTAATAATATTTTGCCATTCTTTAAAGGGATAGTTCACCCAAATTGTCATAATTTATTACCTTCAAGATGTTTCAAACCTGTAGCCTATGAGTTTCTTTCTTTTGAACAAAACAGAAGAATTTGAATATGAGTACGTTTTCATTTTGTGGTGAACTATTCAATATATAAAACCATAAACAAGAGATTTAGATGTACTGATAACAGCATGTGTGTGGTGTAATAAGCATAAAATTGCATTTTAATACAGTTGTTAAATTATTCATTTATATTTACTTTCATGTTTGTGCTTAGCCTTAAAGGATAATCTTGGTTGATTTGAATAAATATAGGCCTATTACAATTTCGGTTTTCAATAAAAAACCTGTTCTCTTTCGTATTTACATTTATAGCAAGGCCATTTAAGTGAAAAGGAGAATTAATATTTTTCAGAGCCAGTTCATTTTAATATATTGCAGGTGCAAACTAAAGTCGCCCTCGTTAAGCGACTATTTTAGCCTACTTAAGAAAATAAAAGTAATGATCCTAAACCGTAAAATGTGTTAACTATACATGTTAAACTTTTACTAATATGAATATAGCCTATCCTATTTACAGTTTTTCTCAGTCGCTTTGGTGCATTTCTCACATCACGATTTACATTTGCACAACAGTTAACCTATTAAGCCTATTTTCAGGCGCTGTGTAATATCATAGCCATATCGGCCTAGAAAATCTCAACTTTTCACTTTCCGTCGGTCTTAGTACACGATGTAACTACAGAAGAGTCAAGTTTTAAATAAGAACAAATATAGAAACTCTTTGGTCATTTTTGAGCGAGATGCTAACGGTCTAATCAGATTCAATGATCTATGCTAAGCTACAGCTAAAAGTGCTACCGCCAGACCCAGAGATCGGCTGAATGGATTCGTAAACGATAAAACTCAGCTGTTTAACTCTAGGGGAGTTGGAAAATGAGCCTATTTTCAAAAATAGTGGAGTGTTCCTTTAACTGTCCAGGAGTTGAACTATCGCTGGATAACAGGTGAAAAGAAAGTAGATGAAATATGGTATGCAACAACACTCATGTCAGTCATAAAAGACATGTCTGAAAACCTCCATAACTGTTGGATGGAAAACACTGATTTAGAGCTAAACCGGAGTAATATAAAAGATTTAATCTTCTCTACTACCACAACTTCCAGTGGATCCACAGGGTTGATGCTGGCCTTGGAGAACAACGCTGAGATGCTTTCATGCCAGAGCTGGATGGACTCTGAAACTGAAATCCAGAGACATCTCGTCCAACATCAGTCTGAAGATCTGCCTGCTCGCCATCGCCTGTCTCGTTTACCCCATAGTGCTGCTCTCCTTCAGACAAATGACAGAATGGATCCAGGACTACGCTCAGAGCCTCAGGGTGAAGACAGAAGACCTGAAGAGAGAACGACGTCTTGCAGAAGATCTCCTTCATCAGATGCTGCCCAAATCTGTGGCCAAGCAGCTACACCAACACAAACACGTAGAGGCTGAGAGTTATGAGAAGGTGCATGGTTATAAGCTTTCTATTTCTGCTCATAGTTTCCCATATGATATCCTAAAACAGAAGAAATCTTGTTGTCTTCCAACATTCCCTTTTAACAAATCAAACTCAAGTCTAAAAAGACAAGCATATTCATTAGGGATGTTGGCAGTGTCAGCAAAGTGCACATGCTGCCATTCTGGTTGTTCTTTTTGTTGTAGTAATTGCTTGTAATTATGGTATTCCATATTAATCAGGAGATAAAACAGCTCATGAGGGAGTGGGGTAAATGACACATGTCGGTAAGAGCAATTTGTGCACCTGAAGCCTGTCCCTTTAGATTTAGAGCACTTGAAGCTAGATAATTTGAAGAAATAGACATATGGAGCATAACGAGTATAAAATTTCATAATAGCAATACAATATCTACACTGAAATAAATGGTAACATCTAAAATAACTGGTTTTATTTGAGTCAAATCACTGAATATATTAATTTATAACAACAAACTCATTTGTAATCAGGTAGAAATAGCTCTTTAATTTAATAACTGCATGTTACCATGTTTTGCAGTGTGTGCTAAGTATGTGCAAGGTAAATAAACATAACTCACATCAGATTCATAGCAGATTACATTTATTAGCAGTTTATTACTTGTTTATTGCTTGCTATTATTATTATTTCTTGCACTTAGGGGTTAGTGATTTGAACAAATCCCTAGTTCTTAGCATTAAACTTGCACCTAATGCGTCCTGCGCCATTCATGCTCCAAAAATAAATGCTGCAGCAAATTCTGCAGTTTGTTATGAAGTTGAGCAGATTTTCACCTGTGGATGAATATCATATATTCATTCATTACATTTATATAGCGCTTTTCTAGGCACTCAAAGCGCTTTTACATTGTCAGGGGGTATCTCCTCATCCACCACCAGTGTGCAGCATCCACCTGGCAGCCATATTGCGTCAGAACGCCTACCACACACTAGCTTATTAGTGGAGAGGAGACAGAGTGATGAAGCCAATCAGTAGATATGGGGATTGTTAGGAGGCCATGATGGTCAGAGGCCAATGGGCAAATTTGGCCAGGATGCCGAGGTCACAACTCTACTCTTTTCAAAAGACATCCTGGGATTTTTAATGACCACAGAGAGTCAGGACCTCGGCTGAACGTCTCATCCGAAGGACGGTGCTTGTTGACAGTATAGTGTCCCCATCACTACACTGGGGCGCTAGGACCCACACAGACTGCACCCCCTGCTGGCCTCACTAACAACTCTTCCAGCAGCAACCTAGTTTTCTTGATTAGCTATGCCAGGAATTTAGTCTAGGAAGTAACTAACACACATATTCTTTTCCAGGTGACTATTTTTTTCTCAGACATTGTGGGTTTTACTGCGATATCAGCCTCCTGCACTCCACTACAAGTTGTTGAGATGCTAAATAGCCTCTACATGTGCTTCGACACACGCATTGACTCCTATGATGTCTACAAGGTATCAACATACTCTGAAACTCATAATCACACATAAATTATATGAATTATCATACAGTAAATCATCAGAGCATATCTGGCTTATGCTAAGGTTATGCTTACAAGTGCTCAAAGGAACATTTTTCCCAGACATTTTTACATTCATTTTTTAGGAACTTTTTTATTAGTAGTATTATTTCATTGTGATTCCAACTTCACATTACCCTTAAAAAATCTTATACTGATTGGTGCAATGATGTATTACAACAATTCTAAAGAAAAATTTTGGAGGAGATTTATTTTTTTTTTAATAAATTAACACTTATTCAGCAAGGATTAAATTAATCAGAAGTGACAGTAAATACTTTTACACTGTTACTCAATTAAATGCTGTTCTTTTGAACTATGTATTAATCAAAGAATCCTGAAAAATGCATCACTGTTTATACTATATTGTAGCGTATATATTGAACAGTAGTGTAGTATTTACAATTCAATTTAAGTTTATTTGTATAGCGCTTTTCACGATACAAATCGTTGCAAAGCAACTTTACTTATCAGTGGTGACTGTCAGTTAATGTACATATGGCAGAAATGTACGGAAAAATCAATTAAAGACGTAATCAAACAGACGATGAATACTATTAACAGCAATTATTACAAAAGATATATCCAATTATATATTTATCTCAGCCCTGCTGAAAAAAACAAAAGAAAAACAATAGACACCATTACAAAATTTTTAATGGTTTTACTGTTTATAATGGAACTTGTATTGGTTTAAATGGAAACTGTAATGAACCCTGTGGGTCTCTACTGGTAATTGGTCACCTTCTATTGGTGGCTTGTTAAAACCAATAAATCCTAATGGAATAAGTCCCAACGGAAAACTCGAGTCTGTCATATCAATATGATGAAGCCCTATATTGTAAGGGATGGAGGTGAAGCTACTGACTTAAAAGTTGTACCTGTCATGTCTTGCAGTACTCTGTTCTCGCCTTTGGAATGCGAAATGCACCTGCGACATTCCAGAGGTTGATGCATAAGGTACTGGCTAACATTCCAAACTGTGCAGCATATCTGGATGACATAGTCATCTATTCTGATGGGTGGCAAGAACATCTAAAGTCCCTTGAGTATGTTTTCCAGCGCTTGGAAAAAGCTTCGCTTACTTTGAATTTGACCAAATGTGAATTTGCAAAAGCAGTTGTAACTTATCTTGGGAAAAAAGGTTTGTCAAGGACAAGTGCGACCAATTGAGGCTAAAATAACTGCTATGTTAGAGTTCCCCACTCCCACAAACTGACTGGGTATTACAGAGGATTTTGTAGGAATTTTGCTTGTATTGTGTCTCCCCTGACTGATCTTCTCAGTGCCTCTAGGAGTTTTGTGTGGACTCCAGAGTGTGAATGTGCATTTCGAGCTGCTAAAGACATTCTCTGTAACGCCCCAGTTCTCTCTGCACCAAATTTTGATGTACCTTTCAAGTTACAGGTCGATGCCAGTGCTATGGGGGCAGGAGCGGTGCTGATGCAGGAGGATGCTGGTGGTGTGGATCATCCTGTATCCTACTACTCAAAGAAATTTTCAAAGTGTCAGCTTCATTATAGTACCGTCGTGCAGATGAGATCGCTAAAATGTCTCTGGATCTGGTGGCTGCGGTCAGACAGGTGCCAATACCTCACATGCCTAACAAATGCCTTCAGCTCCGAGCCGGAATACACACAGGTCTGTGTGTGTGTGTATCCTGTGTTTACACACACACAAAAAAAAAGATTTATTAATAATAAAGGTGCCACACAGTGAAGGACTAAAACATGAATACATGAATAATTGTGTTATGTTACATGACCTGTAGCTTAAAGTCAACATGAAATTAAAATCAACCATATTTGCTTTCCTAATTAACGTCCCTGATCTTATTTGACAGTTCATCAGCTACAGTTGTAATGGGTTAGTCTGATAATTGACTGTGTTGGGCCATTCCCTAGGGCCAAATCAGGACATCAATATGTTTTAACAATTATGTGTGCAGCCACTCGATATGCTGATGCGATTCCCTTGCGATCACTAAAAGCCAATGTTGTAGTGAAGGAGCTAGTGAAGTTTTGTTCAATTTTTCGCCTACCTAAGCTTATTCAGACTGACCTGGGAACTAATTTTACTTCCAAAGTGTTCCAGCAGGTAGCAAAAGAGTTGGGTGTTAGTCATCGTTTGTCGTCTGCATATCATCCTGAGTCTCAAGGAGCGCTTGAGCGCTTTCATCAAACTCTAAAAACCATGCTCAGAACTTATTGTGTGGAAACTGAAAAAGATTGGGTGGAAGGTCTGCCCCTCTTAATGTTTGCAGTAAGAGAGATCGTACAAGAGTCAACGGGTTTTAGTCCCGCGGAATTAGTATTTGGTCATACTGTTCGCGGCCCACTAAAATTGCTTAAAGAGCATTTACTGTCTAAACAATCCTCGCCCACATCTGTTCTTGAGTATGTGAGTTCATTCCGTGAGAGACTTCATAAAGCTTGTGAAACCGCAAAATCTCATCTTACCTCTGTGCAGTCCAAAATGAAAGCACATTTTGATAAAAAGAGTGTAGCACGCCACTTTGAAATTGGTGATAAGGTTCTTGTCTTATTACCTGTGACTGGGTCAGCTTTACAAGCTAAATTCTCTGGTCCTTACACGGTTGATAAAAAACTGAGTGATACTGACTATGTAATTTGCACCCCTGGTCGTAAGCGGAAAACTCGAGTCTGTCATATCAATATGATGAAGCCCTATATTGTAAGGGATGGAGGTGAAGCTACTGACTTAAAAGTTGTACCTGTCATGTCTTGCAGTACTCTGTTCTCGCCTTTGGAATGCGAAATGCACCTGCGACATTCCAGAGGTTGATGCATAAGGTACTGGCTAACATTCCAAACTGTGCAGCATATTTGGATGACATAGTCATCTATTCTGATGGGTGGCAAGAACATCTAAAGTCCCTTGAGTATGTTTTCCAGCGCTTGGAAAAAGCTTTGCTTACTTTGAATTTGACCAAATGTGAATTTGCAAAAGCAGTTGTAACCTATCTTGGGAAAAAAGGTTTGTCAAGGACAAGTGCGACCAATTGAGGCTAAAATAACTGCTATGTTAGAGTTCCCCACTCCCACAAACTGACTGGGTATTACAGAGGATTTTGTAGGAATTTTGCTTGTATTGTGTCTCCCCTGACTGATCTTCTCAGTGCCTCTAGGAGTTTTGTGTGGACTCCAGAGTGTGAATGTGCATTTCGAGCTGCTAAAGACATTCTCTGTAATGCCCCAGTTCTCTCTGCACCAAATTTTGATGTACCTTTCAAGTTACAGGTCGATGCCAGTGCTATGGGGGCAGGAGCGGTGCTGATGCAGGAGGATGCTGGTGGTGTGGATCATCCTGTATCCTACTACTCAAATAAATGTTCAAAGTGTCAGCTTCATTATAGTACCATCGAGAAGGAGGCTCTAGCTTTAATGCTAGCTTTACAACACTTTGAGGTTTATGTAGGTGGTAGCAGCACTCCTGTAGTTGTATACACTGATCACAATCCACTTATATTTTTGTCCAGAATGTATAATACCAACCAACGGTTAATGCGCTGGTCTTTAATACTCCAGGAATACAATCTAGATATTAGACATCAAAAAGGTTCTGAGAATGTAGTGGCAGATGCCTTATCTAGAGTGCATAGTCTTGTGGGTTAATGATGTTGATTTACAAAGTGGATTTGTAAATTTAAGTGTGGGGGTGTTACGTCATCGTATGTATTCTTGTGTATGCCTGTTGTGTGTCTCTATTGTTTCTGCTTTCCTAGGTTAAGTAGCAACACCTGTTGTTAATCAGCGATCTTGAGTGTCAACCTCTGCTGATTCGCTCTTGTGACTGTGTGCCCTACCATAAAAGCCGGATAGTTTTCCAGTGCTTGAGGGCGGGAGGTTTTTCCTCCGTCTCTCTTGCGAAGAGTCCCTGTCGCCTGTTGCAGACGTGTGGTTTTCTTTTTTGTTTGTTGTTGATTGTTATAGGACTCTTTTAATTGAACCCCTGAGTGCAGGGCAAGTTGTTTCATGTTTTGTTTTGCTATTTTCTCCATACTTTATATTTTAATTTAAGGAAGCTGTAGGGAGGTGGGTGCCGTTTGTTTTATATACTTTTTCTCCTGTTTATAGGTAGTAAGAGAGGTAGGTTTAGTATTGGCTTCTGTTTGCATCGTTATTTTGTGTTTAGGTTATTTAGTTTACTTAGTTAGACCTATGTTTTGTTATTTTGGCCATTACCCCCTCCTGAATTTAATTGCTTCCATGTAAGATCTTCCGTTTTCTTTGTTACTGTTTTTCCTATGTTCCCTAAATAAATATTTTTTGCTTGATTTATGGTTCGGGTGTTGAATCAGTGCTGGGACGGGAGACAGGGGCTCTGAAGACGTACAATTTGTTTAGTTTATTTAAATTCTTTCTTTATTTTATTTAATCTGTTCCTCTTGTAAAAGTGCATGTAGCATCCTATGACCCCTTTAAGGATGACGACGACGAGGACGATCAACGGCACAAAACATGCTTAACAGCGCGCGCGAGAGAGAGAGAGAGAGAGAGAGACTGTCTGAATGACTGAGTGCGTCCTCCATCAAGGTTAAGTCATATTCATAAAAAAAATTGTTTGTGATGTCCTAAGAGTAATGTTGTGGTAATATCCTAATATCCTTTCAATTTTTAAGGGTAGTGTACTCCCCCATGGCTTGCGTCAGCACTGGTCAATGCATTGATTTCTATAAAGTGAAGCATCAGCTTCAGCTTTTCCCCCTGTTGTTTATCCCAGCGTTTACCTCTCACGTCACTAGCTCCACCTTGAGCCATAGCTCGTGACTGGAAGAGAAGATGAGTCGTTTTGAGGGGGAAGGGAGGTTAACGTTTTTGATTAAAGATTACGAGGGCACATGAATTTAAAAAAAATAAAGTGTACTCCCCCATGGCTTGCGTCAGCACTGGTCAATGCATTGATTTCTATAAAGTGAAGCATCAGCTTCAGTTTTTCCCCCTGTTGTTTATCCCAGCATTTACCCCTCACGTCACTAGCTCTGCCCTTGGGCCATAGCTTGTGACCAGAACAGAAGATGAGTCGTTTTGAGGGGGAGGGGAGGTTAACGTTTTTGATTAAAGATTATGAGGGCACATGGATTTAAAAAAAATTATGAAGTGCACGGATAAATTCTTTATGATAAACACTACAGTATTCCTTTAAAAAATAAGAATTTTCAATTTTGATTTCATGGTGACATTAAATCCCAAGAATCAATTAGTCTAGCCTGTTTTCAGTTAATGGATGGAATATTGAAGGGCATCTCCCATCAAA
>NW_015539980.1:271976-291084 GCF_001515605.1 Sinocyclocheilus anshuiensis
ATAAGCATTGTGCTTTGGTACTTTTAATATGAAACAAAGTCTCAGATTTCAAATTATGTTCATTGCATTGCAGTATTCAAACAATAAATGCCGTTTTGGCGCTGTTTAATGTGGAGTGACATCGCTGTAGCGCCTTGATCAACAGATGCGGCACCAGGAGGAGCACGTGAACTGATCATCTCCTCCACATTAATACCAGTTTCAGCACAAAATAAACATGACTAAACATCCGAAGCTAAGTTGAAAGAAAGAGTACAACTTTACAATCCGTATCCTGTCTCATGTAATCGCTCAATCAGCCGCGCAAAGTCGTCAATACAACGGCTTGGGTAACGTCACATTTACCTCAGAAAAAAAAACATATCTGGTGACCACAAACTCATTAGTCAGATAGAAAAATAAACTGTAGAGAGGAGCATTTTGCTAAATATATGCACCATATAATATATTCATTTTTTTTTTATGACAATCAATTTAAAGTGAGTTACACTGGTTTTAAATACTACAAATAAACAGGTGTCGGTTTATTTGTGCATTTGACCAAATTCTACATTTTATATGTTAGGGAAATATATAGAAATAAGGTGTTGTTGTGATAAATATTTTAATAAACATTCTAATAAGAAACATTCTCAATTGTAAAATTAATATATTTTACAAATATTATTTTATGAATTTAGAATGAATGCTGGATGAAATAAGTTCATTTCAGCAATTCAAATTTAAAGTTTAAATTTGAATTAAATTATCATTAAATTGAATTTATTTTTATCAGCATTATAGTGGCCATCACCATACACCATCTACAGTAGATAGCGGGCCCCTGAAACCCCCATATTGGTCTATGACTCAATTCTGCAGTGTTTTACAACAGAGCAAAATGTCCTAATCAGAGCCTCAGTATCAGCTTTATACTGCAGCTGGAAATCACTGTAGGTGAAATGCAATAACCCAAAGCCGTGAGGTGATTTCCCCATTCATTTCAGCCTATAGTATCTGACGGTCCTCAGCCAGATCCTCAAAGAACACTGAGCAAATCATCTCCATTAGCAGAAGTGGCAGATAATGAGAGAGAAATCCAGCGCACATGATGAATGATTAGGGATGGGAAAGCCCTTATTCAGAGACTTTAAACAAAGGCGAAGGCCTGCACCCAGAGCTATTGTGTTCCAGTTAAATGAAGGTTGGGGGTAATTACTTTGGCTGAGGGACAAGATACTCAAGGTATAATATATAACACACACACACACAAGGCCCAAAGCAAAAGCAATGCCAAGACAGCAAATAAAAAAAAAAATAATGTTATATGAATTAATCATAATTCATTTGTTTGTTTGTTTATTACTCACAAACTACTTAAGTTTACTATGAGGTCAACTCATTAAACTGTATCTCAACTGTACAATGAATGACTGTATGTCTATCAGCTTAATATCAAAAAGCAAACGAAGAAAACGATTTATTCCACTTTTAGACTTTAATTTGATTTTTAATCAGTCAAATGCAACCAACATCAGACTCAGCTTCACATTTAAGAGTCTGACCACTGGGAGGAGACATTATGCCATATTTCACACACACAAACACACTGTGAATAGTACATTGGTATCATCCACACCTTTCACAATGCGCAGAATACACTGCGCATAAATACTATATATCCCACAATGCAATGCAGTTTTGACCATCCACATCCAGTGTGGAAAATAAACCAGAAGTAATATAAGCTGTGATTCATAACATATTTTAGAAAAGAAAAAAAAATCTAAATAACTATATGCAGTTAATGGTCTCTCTAATTTATTTATTTATTTGTCTGTCTGTCTATCTGAAGTATCTGGCAATGTAATAAGGTCATGTGGCAATGCTGTATCATACTACTGTTCACATAACATTATTATTACTGCAGATTACAGTATATAGCAATATGCTGTTAATTATTCTGTTCTGAACACAGACCAACACTTCTAAAAAAATTAAAAATAAACACAAATTCAAATACAAGTAATTTCAAATAATGTTTCTTAAGCTGATCTGACTGAAAGTTGAAGGTTCAAAAATGTAAAAAAAAAAAAAAAGAAAGAAAAAAAAAGAAAGAAAGCCACAAATATTTATCTCATAAAAATGTAAAAATTGCAAATACAAAATTAACTGGAACTAGACATCGCAGATAGACTGCAGCTTACTGTAAAATCAGCTACAATTTAAAACAGCGATTTTAAAAGCTTTAACTTTAATTTGAACTTTTTACTTTAATCTACACTTGAAAAAACAACAAGCTGATAATTCAACTTTAGTTTGTAATTGTTAAGTATAAGTTTAATTACAAGTCAAATTTATACTCTGCCTACTTGAATTTTGTATAACTTAAAAAATGAAGTTGAAATTGTCATGACAATGAAATACAATTCTGTAATAAAAAAAAATCAATCAAATAATCAAGTGGAAAACAAAGAAGAAGAAAATGACCTCAGACGCTGAGAGCTCATGGTTGTGACTGATGTTCTCATCCTCAACCAGATCAATCCAGTCAACACCAGACCTCGGAAAACAATGCAAATGTGCCAACAGGTGCCTTCCTCAAGCAATCATTCGGCCTCTATTTCTGTACTCTAGTGGCACAGTGTTGTGTAATGTCAATCTGGATCTGCTGCATCTTGACAGCAGTAAACATTTGTTATGCTTTTGAATGGGCAAACATGTTGCTACATTAGCTGGCATTTTATTCGCAATTGTAATAATACAAAACTTTGGTGATTAATTGAATAGCCCCACGTGGAAACTTCAGCAGATGAAGCAGCCAGTGCTTCTTTATTGCACTTGACTCTTCACACAAAAGTGGAAGCTAGTTGCAGTGGTGTTTGTCAAGTATTTCAAGCACTATACAGATAATGAGTTTGGACTGAATCAATATTGAGGGCAAGACCTTGACATTGAGAGTGAAATGCATTTGGGAGAAAGAAGTCTGTCTGTAACTTTACATAGCACAAGAACACACATATGTTACAAATAGGATAGCAAGGGAAGAAAACATGACATTTATTTTACTGTATGGTATTGTATTGCTGCATATGTTGCATATGTCAGAATGGATGCTATATACTGATTATTGTTAAAATATACTAAATAGTATGCAGTTCATACTGCTGTCTTAAAAGTAGACATTACTTTATGATAAACATTTCCATTTTTATTAATGTTTTCACATAACCCCATCACTCATGAGTGGCATACATTAATCATCTTAGATGAAAATAATGGCTATTTCACATTTTTAAGTCAGCTTTGTGTAAAATGTGTTAACTTCCCTTGTGAAAAAGAACTGTAATTAGTAAGGTTTGAACTGAATGTAATGCTTTTGGACACCTAACTGCATGTTACACCTAGCCTTTATGTATAATGCATTATAAAAGTAATTTTAATGCATTCATTTTGCCTTGTAATGCACCTTATAAGGCACTGGATGATCTCATGAATAATTGTAACCACAGTTAATATAACACTTAATCAATTCATTGTTACACTATGCATTTTAAATTTGGTTATAATTGTTTATGACAAGATATAATGTATTACAACACACATTATGAATAATTATAATGCATTACACCCTTTAATAAACCTGTATTATACATTAAGGTTTTAGGTATAATAGTGTATTATAGCTTATAGTAGTATAAGTGTATTATAGTTTAAATTTATATAAAACGCAATTAGTTGAACTTAAGTGTTTTTGACCCACTTAAGTAGGACTTCTATCTTACATCTATCTTTAAAATATAATGCATGTATGAATGTACAGACAAGCATTTATGGTAAACTAATCTATACTTTAACGCCATTTCTATTGAAACTTGTAAGTAATATATTTATAATTACACATTAGTAATGATGAAGTTGCAATTTACCACATTTCAAAAAATATTCACTTCAAATGTAATATGAAATGACACCCTGCAGTTAAAATTATAATCAAGTACTTTACATGTGCTTATTCAACACATCAACATAAGTGTACATATTTAAAGCACAATAAAAGGTTATTAAAACATAATGATGTACAGTAAAATGTACTTTGAAGTAAAACTTTTATTTTGACATTATTACAAAGTGCACTTTTACTTAAGTGTTAAGAAACATGTAAGGGCCATCAAAGAAGTCATGAAAGTAAACTCTATAGTGGCCGATTATTTCATTATTGCAATATTATCCGCAAGTACAGTTCTTTAAAATTTGAAGTACACTACAAGTGCACATTCAGTAGAATTAAGCACACTTCTCACCAATGTTGTGAACTATTTTACAACAGAGATGGTTAAGTAAAACATGTTTGTTGTCTACAGATAAAAGAAATGATTATTTCACCAGCACAGAAAGAGATTCATCAGATGTTCCCCGCTCTTATTTACTGACGTCAGAGGCAACAACATTAACACTTATTACACAGCTCCACAATTAACCTCTGCATCACATTACAGTGAATGAGGGGCTTGGAAGTCAAGCTGACAAGCATCTCAAGCTCCCTCCCTCGGCAGCCTCATGTCACCCACACTCACTTGTCTGGAGGTGTGGAAGCTGGCAGAATCATTACTGGAAATGACTGGGCTCACATTCCAGAAGATAATGTGCCGGTCACGGGGGCAGACCTGCCAGCTCTCAGATCACAGAGAGAGCCTCTTCTCTCCCCTGCACGCTCACGTATATGATCCACAGCCCACACCGAGCAGCTGCATCGCCTGTTATGAACTAAAGTTATGAAGAAAAATTGATGAATGCTGCGTGGAATCTTCAGCTTCGGCTTGCATATATAGTTTGGCAATTGAATGTAAATCCCATTTGTAGAACTTCACATTGGTGTGACCATTTGTATGTATGTACTACAGTCAGGCATTGCAGTGCTGTCTGGTTACCAGCCTGAGCACAAAAAGTTAAGCCTTACTCAGACCAGTGCAATAAACCAGGCAACCTTTTTCTAGGAATATGAAGCAGTGTCACCATGGAAACCGCTCAGAGGCGGCGCTGTTTAGTACCTCTGTCCAAATAATGCTTTGGAAGCAAAAGAACGTTTAGTAAATATCAGTTCATCTGTCCGAGTGTGCCTTCGATCCACTGGGGAAATGATTTCAAATTATACTTCAGGCATTTATCTTTGGTTGGTCAATAAGCCATAACCTCATAACCGTTTAATTGTTCTGCCTACAGAAAAATGATAAGCACCGCTCTACTTTTTAAGAACATAAGCAAAGCAGTCTTAGAGTGCATACACTGTACAAACAAAAAAAAATCCACCAGTTTCAATCTAGAAACAGTTTAGTTGGTTTTTATAAATAATATAAAAATAACATTATAAATTTAATTTTCAAATTAATAAACTTGTATTGCATCAAAACTTGTCATGACTTACTTATCATATTATTTATAGTGTAGGAATATACCATTATGAAAATTACAATAATAAAATTAAATAAAATAAAATAAGTATATTTCTAAGTATTTTTACTAACCATCCTTTTGAAATAAAATAATGCTGTATAAATGCTGTTCCTACCTGCCCTGAAGTTGAATTTCATATACTTTAAAAAAAAAAAACATTGCTCAACTTACTTTGATGAGTTAAAGTAAAAACAATACGTTGCCATAATTTACTTACCATGTCATTATTTGTAGTGTGGGAATATACTGTAAAATAACAAATAAAATGCTATTCAAACCTGCCCTGAACCCTTAATTATTTTCAATGATCTAAACTAATGTAGTCCAACGTCAAGCCAATATAAAGCCAATTAAATCTAATTTTGTCCTAAGGGGTCAAAGATGACCAATATAATACAATATAATAATTTAATTTAGACCTGATACAAATTTAAAGGATCAAAGGAGGGATCATTTCCAATGTTATATTATATGATTCCAGTATATCTGATATTCAAAACCAGACAGAAAAATGAAGATCTGTCAGAAAAACAACCTCGGATCAGATTTCATATTTCCCCTAAATCTGAAGAGAGAGAGTCCATGGCCCTTAACTGTGTGCTTTATATCCATGGCTTTCACATTGTATCTGGGGGGTCGTGGCTGCCGAGGGGCCTGACACATTCCACCCCAAAAAAGGCAGTGCCGTGGGGCAGATAGAGCCAGCAGCTCCAGCGTGAGTTGACAACACAACAAGCAAATATGCAGATCACTCCTCACAACTCTGGCTTGTGTTAATGCGATTCGGTGGCTTCCCAGGATTGAATGGCACAGCCAGTGCTTTTGGGTACTTGGGTGGATTTCAAAGGTAGTCATACCTCATACATTCACTGAATAACAATGGAGCTGTGACTGATTAGGGTTTCACCAGCATGTTGCTTTATATTAAAAAAAGAATTAATTATAAGACTAATTACGCAAGGCTATAATGTAGCTGCTGGTTATCGACTTGGCAAAAGAGTAACGAGTGAAAATGAAGAACGGTTTCAGACCAGCTAAATTTCCCCCTACTGTCCCTGAGATAAAATCATCCAAAAAACAACCTTGTAAAATGTCAATGTATCTTTTACCCTGGCTAGAACTGCTTCATTTTTCCGTTTTCTCTTGTTGTTTGGCCAACAGTAGCCTCCGCAGGGAACCCAAGCCCTACGGACAGTCATTGATATCTGTCAGTAAGTTAGCAAAGTAGCAAAGACAGTTTAATGAAGCTGAAAGGACGGCTAATGGATGCATGTTGGGATAGAATCTGTGTCTGGAAGGGCTAATGTGACACATATTAATAAAAAAAGGAACTGAAGCTGTATTATTACGTCTCTACTTCATTCATTTGAATGACATGTGCAAGACAGTGGGAGAAATTACTCATTTCTATCATTTTTTCCCCCTCTTTTACTGAAGACGTAATTTTATCTAAATGTATCACATATTTAAATAAAGGTCATTACAGCTGTTGTTCTGGTTTTGCTTTAGGACTTTGGACATTAAGTGGTGACCCAACATAGTTTCATTTCATTTCATTATTTCATAAAATAAAATAATAAAATAAAATAATTATCAAATAAAATGGTTTTGTTTATTAACATTAGCACGATCTGCCCATCAATTTACAAAAACAATAAATTTGCCCATATATGCCCATCAATTTGTTATAAAATAAAATAAATACATTTATAATTATAAAATGTAATTATTTTTTAATTAAATTAAACATGTTTACTAACATTAGCATGATCTGCCCATCAAAATCAATCAATTTGCCCATATATGCCCATCAATTTGTCATAAAATAAAATAATTATAAAATTAAATATATATTTTTTTATTAAATTAAATGTTTACTAACATTAGCATGATCTGCCCATCAATTTACAAAATTAAAAAATGACATATGGGATAATTGACAAATTTGGTTTTATTCGTATAAATGTTTCTAAAAGGTAAAACAAATAAGAATGTTACTCTAATAAACAGTTTCAAACTAAACCAAACTGTACTGTTATGTGAAAGAATCGTGTGATTTTACTATCTGAAATTTTCCAAAACACCCTCAGACACCAAAGACGGGGTCCTTTAAGAGCAACAACACTATTACCCATTAAAGGCCAATAAGTAACGCGCTTGTTCCAGCTTCAGGGCAGAATATTTCCCACATTACTGTGGTAGTCTGTGTGAAAATGGAAACAGTTGATTCCCATTGGAATTCATTATAGTAAGCTAAAGCAAGGTAACAGAGAGATATAGGATGTATGCCTTACCCATTCGTTTGTTGTGTTTGCTAAAGCACACTTCACTATTATTATTGCTCAACTTAAACCTAAGCACTTGAACTTCAGCACCTGTTCCTGCACCATTTGTGAATTCTGCTTCAAATCATGTGACTTGAAGAAAGGTGTGTTATATCACTTATATTGAATGAAAGACCTGAGTGATAAATAAAGCTTCCAAAAGAATATTTCCACAGAAGAAGCATTTTGAGTTCCAAAAAAGAACATTTTGGTATACAGTTCTTAAAAGAACCTTTAGTGTGAAGGACATTTTAAGCATCTAAGAAGCTTTTTCCAAAACAAATACCCTTTTGTGGAATGGAAAGAATCCATGGATGTTAAAGGTTCTTCATGGAACCACAGATTCCAAGAAAATACCTTTATTTTTTAAGAGTGTGGGACCAGAAAATGTCATAGAAACATGTGGTGAACTCTATTGATTTGGCATAGTAAGCAAAAACCTAGCAAACCCCAAGAATACCCTATGTCCCAGCAACCATAGAAAACATTCTTGGAACTGTAAAGCAACACTCAAAACACTGAATACCTGTCTAAACAGATAGTGGGAAGGGTGACAAGATATTTCCTTCTTGTTTTGACTTGATAACGTTGTCAAGCAAAACGTTGGTCCTATTTGCATGGTAAGTTAAATATAGCAGAGGGCAAGGCTAAATTTATCAAACTAGCCCCAAGCTTGGTCTTATCTTTACTAAAAATAGCACCGTAGCTGATGGTGTAGTGTGGACTGCTGTCAGTCGTCTGGAATGCGCTGGGCTGGACAAACGCAAGACCACGGGTCAACTGTGATGTCATTTAGGGGACGTGGGAGGGATGCTGGGAAGGAGGCAACAATCCGGGTAAAACGGAAGATTGTTAGGTGTTAATGAACTTGAAAGTGAATGGACTGAAAAACCAAGTTCCTTCCAAACATAAAGACTCGGAGTAGACTCACAGAACTTTACTTTGAAATACATTCCCATACATTTCAATGTTTACTGACCATTA
Source organism: Sinocyclocheilus anshuiensis (assembly GCF_001515605.1). Classification (NCBI taxonomy): domain Eukaryota; kingdom Metazoa; phylum Chordata; class Actinopteri; order Cypriniformes; family Cyprinidae; genus Sinocyclocheilus; species Sinocyclocheilus anshuiensis. The sequence continues at coordinate 280,718 of NW_015539980.1, forward strand.
TATAGTGACCACACAAATATGGTGAAGAAGAATATGTAATCATTACATTAGATAGCTAAACACCAAAGCAAGTGGAATTTATATGACAGAAATGATGGTCAAAGTGAAGACAATGGGTATTTTTAGATACCTTGAGGCTGTCAAATGTTAGTGGAACATGTTGTTAGTTAATGTGATGAACTAGACCGGTGGTTGCTCTGTGTGGGACACCTGTGTGAACTTGAGAAGAACTGATTGTATTTGCATATGCAGTATTAATCAAACTGACCCCTTTGCCATATGACCTCATTTTCTTACAAGCAGGAAACTGCTGTTATCCATTATTTATTGAAATGGCATGATTACGGTAATATACTTGCTTTGTTGCCACTAGGTCCCATGATGAAACTGACAGGCTGAATGTCCAACAGACCGTCCTGTGTGTTATCATCTGTGAGATTCCTTCAGTGGACACGCATACAGTATGTGTGACTACAAAGAGTGTTTTATTATCCCTTCACATGGTCACATTGCTTGGATAAGAGATTGTTTAAATCTAAACTAAGAATATTAAATATTAATTACTGAAGAAATTCCCAAAGGTAAAAAAAAAATTAAAAAATGGTTAAAAAGATTTTTCATTTTACACATTTACTGCCTACAGAAAATATTGTGGATTTAATTTAATTTAATTTAATTTAATTTAATTTAATTTAATTTAATTTAATTTAATTTAATTTAATTCTATTATATTTTATTCAATTCAATTAAATTATATTCTATTATATTCTATTATATTCTATTTTATTTTAGTGTGTGTGCATGCGCGCGCATTAAGGTTTTTCATTTGTAGTAAGTAAACTAAATTGAACTTGTAATAATTTGTAATTGTAATAATTGGACTAACAAAATGTTGTTTTATCATCAGTGAAAATTATATCTTCCTATTAAAGCGAATTTAGGTGAAATGAAGTTGTAAATAGCCAATAAATAAATCAATAATCACACAAACAAAAACAAATAATATGGTCTTTATAATAAATAAGATAATAAAAATCAATAAAAAACATTTTATTAACAAATCGCACATCTACCTATCTATCTATCTATCTATCTATCTATCTATCTATCTATCAGAATGGGGTATACCCCTAGGGTTCAAAACCTAGGTCAGATCACCATGACAAGTACTATCCGTCCTTAACAAGTCACATCATTCATGTTCTTAGCATGTTGCAAGTTAATCATAGCTAGATTTCATGTTAGGAGTTTGCTGAAATCAATAACCCTCTGAAAAATAAGTAATGCTCCCAGCAAACGCCACTAATAATACTTCACAGGAGAAACAACTACAGTCTTTGTCTCAAAAAAAAACAAAAATCGTCTTTTACTTGTTTTGATCCAGCTAAACTGCTTTTCTGAAGAGTGATCTCAAACATGCAGCGTGTGAGCAGCTAAAGCCTGTAAACATTTCCATTTGAGACTCATGGCAAAATCAAGTGAGGGAGAGGTAGAAACTTATCATCCTTCTAACAAGGCCGCTGGCTATACTCAGGTTTGGGTTGAACATCACGAGAGGCCTGGCTCAAACCAATAAAGGCCCGAGGCTGGTTTCCACCCAGCATGAGGAGGACAGGTGGCCAGGGCTTGACTGATGATCTCTTGCTAGCTTTCCACTGGAGCACAGTATGAAGGCAAACAGGGACTGATTAGCATTTTAGCGGCCATCGGCATCTAGAACAGCTATTAGGAAAACAGGTCGGAGGCCATCTGGAAGATATCGTTCCCTCTGCAAGCCTAATGACATGTGGCTATAAACATTTTAAAGACTAATTGTGATGTTGAAATGGCTTATGTTGGAATTAGACATTTTTGAAAAGGACAACAAAATAAAGTAATTCTAAATACTGAATTATTACGATTTTGCTGATCTTATTTTATTTATTTTTTTTGTAACACATTATGAATATGATATCTTTAGCAAATAAATGACATTTGGAACAGACTGCAGTGCAGCCTGTCATTAAAATCTTAATTAGCCCCATTGGCTTCTCATCAGGGAAAGAGCAGTGCTCAGTGAACTGTGCTCGAAGTTAAGAGCTGCCCGAATGAAATATGAGAGAATATAATAAACGCAGCCAGCAGACAATGTGAAAGTAATGAGGGACAACGATGGGTTAAAGCTGAAGTGTGTCATTTCTGAGCCACTGGCGTCACCAAAGCAAATGTGAAAACAATGCTTGTTTTCAAACAGGTTTCCCAAACTGTCTGCCATTGGTCGTACGGTCTCACCACAAACTCTCCCTATTGACTGAGAGAGACAATGTTGCTATGCCAGTCCCAGAACCAAAGACCGTGTTTTGATAGAACCGCAAAGTCATGGTGTTTACACTTTTTGAGAAAATTAGAAAGCATTTTCTCATTAGCTGAAAAATTGGATTGATTTCCATTGTAGTGAGATTTGTGTTGTACATTTTTTTTGTGGTTGGAGTTTCAATGTGTTTCAGACATTTTGGTAAATGATTTGGTATTATTTGGTAATACAGGTGGCCACAAAGCCTGTCATACATATGGGAAAATCAGCGTAAAACTTGGATTCTGTGGTTCTTTCTATTGTTTGAAGCTTTCTGAAGAGACATTTCTTCTGTTTTGTTGGGTCATCTTTGTGTGTAAAGAAACTTTTGCATCACTACATAAAAATCCCACTGCTGTGCATTCACATCGCCTTGAGAACAAGCGAGGGATCTCTTTTGAGAAGACTTTCCCAGACTGTGAGTTAACCACACACTGCCTGCATGAAATCCATCAAACTGAACTGACAGACAATGGCTTTACCTCCTAAGGAAACTCAGGCTGGCTTCCAAGGCGTCATGGTGTCACATCTAATGATCTAGATCAAATTCAACTACAATGATTATTTCTCTGTAGAAATGAAACAATTTGGGGGAAAATAAAAAATTACAGGACTGTGGGATGTCATATGTATATGAAGGATGCATCTATGCTGCCTTCAAAACCTTCATATACTGCAGTTTTTCAGAGTTAATGAAACAGTCGCTTCTTAAGTCAAAATTAGGTTCTAGCTAGCCAGAGGGATGTTTTGCTTCATGCCTCATTTTAAGAACAGGAAAACAGCCAGAAACTCACCGTGCCTTCAAAACAGTCCAACCGAGATGCGTAGCCCAAAAAAAGTTTCCCAAAAAGTAAAATACTAGAAAAAAAATAAATAAATAGCCTGCACACTTCACCAAAAATCACAAATAAACGTTTACTGAAAAAACAAGGCAAACGTTTCGGTCACATGTTGCCTTTTTCAATGCTGAGTGATTTTAAAAACATAAGTATTGTGAATGAAAAAATCCAAACACTTGGCAGCTTCTGTCCAAGTAAAACATTCTAGTTCTTAATCTTAAGGTAACTTGATTTGGCAATGTGTGTAAGCCTTGAACTAAATGCACAAAGTGTTGGATAAAATGCTGTACACTGATTTGAATAGAGCTTACTGTAAGAAACACTGGGATGAGACGAGTGTAAGTGCGCATGGAGGCTATGGACTGTACCTCCATGATAAAACACGAGATGATGTTCTGCGCACTTGACATCTAATGCTTTGACAATTAGAAGGAGCCTCCTGCACGTCACCATTGTAATGGTCGGTCAACGAGGTGGGATCCTGATGAAAATGAAGAGCCCTCCCCGTAGGGTTTGCTCTTGCTTCCTGGCGAAATAAAAGCGCGCACCTGGACACGGTGCTTGGGTACGAGTGAAGAGTCAAGGCAGCCGCACACAGCCACCACATCCAGACCACTTCAGCAACGATGATCGCCAACAACATCTCTATTTTCTGCGTGTCTTCACTTCTACTTTTAAACTTGGTCGGTGCCAAACCAGTCACCAGTTTACAGGTGAGTCTTTCAGTCTTAGCTCACTCTTAAACGTTTATTAGACTCTGACTAATCATGCATGTATGCATATTTTATAGCAGAGTCTTAAGCAGTTGTTAGATGAAGAAGTGAACACGCCGTTTGTGGAGTCGGAGGAGTCGGTGATGGAGCAGAAAGATGCGAGATCCGAGAAGAGCGCGCTGGATGAGCAAATGTGGGATTCAGATGCGCGCAACTCAGCGCTGGCTGGAAAAGATAGCGCCATCGAGCGTCTTCTAGGCGACTTACTGTCCACTTCCAAGCGCTCCTGGAGTCGATTCAAGAAAGGCGGGCTGAGGAGCTGCTTTGGGGTCAGACTCGAAAGAATCGGGTCTTTTAGCGGACTCGGGTGTTAAAGCGGAGGTTTGTTAGGAGATGTTGGCGAAATATAAACATGGAACGTTGTGCAAACGCGTATTAGAAATGAAATAAGTCATGTCTTATTACTTCATGTCATGTCACTTCTTGCAGGTTGGGACTTTGAAATACTTGACACACTTTGGCAGGCACATCTTCGATAAAAAAAGAAAAAAGAAGAAGTGTTGACTGAACGTTTACCGTAGATTTGTGTTCAGGTGATGCTGTATGTGTTGGCCATTATTTATTTAAGCTGTAGACATGTAAATAGTTTGTATTTGAAGATTCCATGACTGCTGCTTTGTACCGTTGCATCTATTTATTTATTTATGTATGTATTTATTTATGTCCTCTATAAATCCAATCGTGTTATAGACAATGTATATTGCTGCAAAATAAATATTTTGCATAACGTGTGAGTCACTGTGGTCTAAAACTAAAGTGAGTAAATTTGACAATGAACTTAGAAGATAAATTAATGCATATATGCTAACATAATGCATTAGCATGATGCATATGTAATTGTTTTCCCGTTAAAATAGACATAAAGAAATCCATTCAGGCAAAAATCAAAAACTAAAATTAAAACATAGTTTTGCTCCTTGCAAAATAAATTGCATTATATTTTTAGTGTTAACTTTTACCATGAATCAATGATTAAAAAGTGCCAAGATGGCCATAAGGGTCTATTTCTACCTGAGCTAACATAATGTAAGTCAATTTTTGACGAATGAAACTTTTATTCAGATTTCCATGAAAAAAAAATGGCTTTAATTATAAGCATTTTACAGTGTATGCTGGAGCTATAGTCCAGTTTATTGTGATCACATGGATAATTTATTGACATAAATAAATATCTGTTGGTGAGATCTATTGAATTTAGGCATGACCCAGAAACACAAACAAAATACTAGAAAAAGTAAAGTAACACATACATTGACTAAACGTTTATGATATGAATTATTTCACAATGAAACTTTCCTTTATTGTCATTCAATTTTAGGTGTTATATAATCCAGCCTATAGTTTGTTTGCCTATATAGGCTCTAACGCGTTCTCACTCCCATCTCGTCACGTATGGACTCTTTCAGGACCCCTTGGCGTCCGTTTTTACGCACTGGTGCCCCTTTAGCGTCATTTTTCAGCGTGTAGGGAACCCCACTGCTCTCAGTTGTTTGCTCTGTGCGTCATGTCCAGACGTATTTCATTCTTTAAATGGGTTTGTAAAAGTAGAAATGATTGAAAAGTATTTCACGAGTTGAGAGTGAGAGCGTGTTGGATTCCGAGACTGAAAAGCAACAGACGATATGAGCACACAAAAAAAAAAACACACTGAAATGATCTTGAGAATGAGACATGAAGAGAAGAGGACTCAGGCATTGTGTTCTTAAGATGCTTGATTTATATGAAAACAATCATTAAAACACTGTAACTGGGACAATTGGTAATTCCCTCTAACTCTGTTGACCTGTTTTCCCATATTTGTTATGAACTGGAAAATCAATGTGATTCCAGCACTTTAAATCAGCTCTGTGATACACATGTAATCCTAAACTACAGATAGGCTACTCCGGTACCAAACGGGACCATTTTGGATTCCCCAAAGAACTTTTCAGTGAGCAGTTCTTAAAAGAACTGTTTTGGTCTTATAGTGTGAAGAATATTATAATTTTCTCAAGAACCTTTTTCCACTATAATGAACCTTTTGTGCAATGAAAAGGTTACATGGGTGTTAAAGGTTGTTCATGAAACAACTGATGCCAAGAACCTTTATTTTTTAAGAGTGAGGCCTGCATCTAATCATTTTCTATAACTACTCTACGTTTATACAAATATATTTGGAACATGCATTGCACCCATAGTGTCTTAATAAACATGTATTGCTATCCTCCTCTTTCCTACTTTCATATGCTTTACCAGTGTCTCAATTCTCAATGAGATCTTTCTAGTTGACAGTACGTCAGCATAGCAACAGCTGGTCCAAATGTGCACAAATATATATAAAATTAAAAAGTCAACCCGATCTCATAAAACTATTTTACAAACTGGCGATTTCGTATAAAAATCTTAAGATTTGTATAAATATGCATGACGCTCCATCTGAGTGAAATCATATGAATTATCGGTAACACCTCATTATCGGACCAATTCTCACTATTAACTATTAGCTTATTATAATGCATATTACTAGCATAGCTATTGGCTGTTTATTGGTGCTTATATAAAGCGCATTCTGCATGATATTCTACATCCCTAATCATACCTAAACTTAACAACTACCTTACTAACTATTAATAAGTAGCAAATTAGGAGTTTATTGAGGCAAAAGTCAATTGTTAATAGCAAGACTTGGACCTTAAAATAAAGTGTGACTGAATCTTGAAACCATTGATTAATGTTCACAGTTAATACTTATTAATGTATTTTAATATATTTTCAGCCTATAAACTGCTCACTCTAACATTATACAGTGTTTGTTAGTGACATTATTAATTATTATTCAGATAAAGCGTATGTAGCCTACTGTAACTTGCCTTAAAGTGCCATGCAAGCCACTTGATGTGAATGATTTCAGGGAACAGGGGTATAATGAAATCATGAAGGTGTTCCCGTCACTGTATGGCCCATTTGGACTCGTCTATAAGCTTTAAAGGACTGATTTCCGACAGCAGCCTTTATCAGACTGAGGTGTCGGAATGCACCGCCATTCTTCACATAACTGGCGTGTCAAACTTTAAAGTATAAAAGAGCTTGAGGCTCCGCTGAGAGAGTATAGGCCTACAGACAACGACCAACGAGACAGAAGAGCAGCAAAAACATCAGGAAACATGAAGTCGATTGACATTCCTCTAGTCGGCCTTCTCTTGCTCTTCAGCGTTCAGCTCATGGGCGCCTTCCCGCTACAAAACACAGCCTTAACCACCGAGGACAGGGATGTCTTAAAGGTAAGACGAACATCTCATGAAAATACGTATAAATAGTACGCCAAATAAAAGCAGAAAATCGGGGTGTTGATACGGAAAAATTGACTTTGGCGTGCATATGACACGCATTTACCCCACAGCGCTAATCCTATACCCATTGCGTATCATATGCAATTTGATCAATTTCTGCGTATAAACAGTACGCCAAATCGAAACATAAACTCGTGCAATTGAGACGCACATTCATGAGATCGGGTTGGAATGAGACAGGACTCAAACTTGCTTAATAATGCTCACCCAATAGGGCAAACTAATGAGCCACATGCGGCCCTTTCAGCTTCTTCTACAGCGACTGGAGGAGTCCATTCCCGCTTCTTCTCAAGAACAAACACTGATGAAAGTGGAAGAAGAGGAGGATAATCCTGAAGTCACCCGCGTTGAACCTCAACCCAAGACTGACATGAGGGACTATCTGTCTGCTCGGGACCTGAGGACAGTCCGGCAGGACTCCAAGAGATATTCCGGGTGTTTCGGGCACAAGCTGGACAGAATCGGCTCCATGTCGTCCCTGGGCTGCAGCACCGCCGGACGCTCAGGTAACCACTTTATTTATGTATCGCACGGTTAATATGGACATGACATACTTTGAATAAAAAAATAAAGAACTGTTTCTGGACAACAATTTATAATAGTTTTCTCGACCCGTTAATTTACAGGAATTATATTAACATACAGGTTTATGGTTCACTAACTTACACATTCTCTTTTTTTTTCTCTTTTTCCAGGTTCTAAGAAGTGGTGAAGTCTTAATGATTAGGAGCTTCTACACTGCAAAAAAGTTAAATTTTTAGTGCTGGTGTTACTTTAAAGAGTTATTTCTACTTGATCTGACCTTACAATGACTTTTGTTGGTGTAACCATAATGTATTCAGGTGGATTTAGTAATATTCAATTATATTTTTGACATCAACAAAAAACAAGAAGTTACTATCAAAGCACATTTCTAGGTTACCTGACAAAATATATATTTTTTTACTGTTATTATCTATGACGCCAGAAATTGTTCTTAACCATGCATATTTATTTAGATATTTATTAAATTGTTTAAATAGTCCAGTTATATATGTATATGCATATGTTATTGAATTGTCATTCAGATCAGTTGTAATAAATGTTTACACATGCCTTTGTTTCCGAAATCTTTTTTTTTTTTTTTTTTTTTTTTACCTGAACACATGCACCATGAGTTTTCAGTGAATATATAATAAGCAATTTATAATGTGATATGGTTATATTGAACTCTGGAATATTGAAGTATAGTTTAGGATGAAGAATAAAGTTCTTGCACTGTTTGCCCGACAACAACAACATGATCGCATTGATCAAACTGTCCCTTGGAGTCGCAGAAATTCCTCAGTACCTCCTCAGGGCATCATTATCAGTTGAACCTGTTTCAGCACCATGGAGAGCAGCAGTGCTTCACATTACTCAAGGGAACTCAAGGTCACTCTCCTGAGTTAGATACAACATTTCAGTGACATTCAGTATAATTTAGGCCTATGTTATCGCAAGGTTTGGTGGTGACATTTAGAACAAAATACTTTTCGGTATAAGTTGTTAATGAATAGGGGAAACCAGAGGTAGCTAAATAGCTCCAAACTAACATTGGCAAGTTGGTTCAAGTTGTCACATGTTTGGCACGTTTTATATCTAATTAAAATTTTTGTTGGCCAAAACAGTTCAATATTTTCCTTGTATATTATTATTATTATTATTTTAGTATAATTGAGACACTATTGTAGTTTTTATTAATACTTAGTAGAAGTAGTAGTAATAATAATAATATGAATAATAATAATAATAATAATAGGGTGGATAGGGTAATGTGGGACACTTTTTGCAATTTTGAATGGTCTCATATTTCCATATGAAGCCAAAACGATAAATCAAAATCTCTTATCGTTATAAAATCCCCAAGATGTTCCCTTATTATATTAGAATAAATTTTTCAGATATTGTACTTAAAGGGGAAATTGCGCATATATCAGTGCTCCTTGTGCCAAATCGTTTAAGAATTTGTGGATTTTCTATTGTGGGACAGCTCATGCTCAAATCTGGGACACTATGTTTTGGGTTAGAAATAGTTAAATTTTTACAAAGCAAACTTCATATTTAATGCTCCTGGTTAAATGTGCATAACCATGTTTGCTTAATTAATTTAGTAGGCCTACAGTGTGTTTGCTGTCTTCATCAGTTTGTCTTATATAGCCTATATGTTCACATGTGGAATGTTAAATACAACTATATAACAGAAATTAAACTATTACTATTTAAAATAATTTATTACAAAAATGTCAGATTTCTGGCAGCAACAATAATAATAACCAAGTAATGAAGTCAAACATGTAAAACTGGACAATAATGATAGCAAAATAATTTCATAAACGATTAAAAAAGATTTAACATGGAACGTCTTTAAAACTGTTAAACTTAAAAAATTTAACTTCTGTACTCTGCACATGGTAAAAATATGGGATATGTATTTTCAAAAGCATGTGCTAAGCAAGCTGTGATGATAAAAACACTTCATAACAAAAATTAGTAGTCCTTGTTACCATGGACTCATCATGGTCCAGAAACCCATTGTCCTCTAGTCTCTAAATTTTAAATCTGGATCTTAAAACAAATAATATTTCTGCATTATAAGCCCAAATATTTAACAAAAATACATGTATGGCATTTAACTTTCTTAATGCACATTTTATCAATTGAATAACATAGCATATTTGACTGTCCCACATTAGTCAAAACATGCTGTCCCACTTTTGAAACATCCTTTTCTAAAGTGGGACGACAAAGATTGTTTCAAATAGAAAATATTCTTAGCACATTTTAAAAATATTATTGCACATTTTGATGTACAACAATAATAATAATAACAATTATAAAGTTTAGTTAAAGCTTTGGTACTTTTTGGTCTGTATTTGTCAGTTTTATTCTTTTTATTTTATTTTCTATATAGTTTTCATTACTTTTTCAGTTATTTTATTTTCTACAGTTTTAGTTATTTTAGTACATTAAGTTAAACTAGAAGAAAATTTGAAATTTTAATTTGGCCACTAGCTAAAATAAATTTGATACGTTTTTAAGCAGAAATTACAAAAAAAAAAAAATTACACACACA
>NW_015539980.1:291111-295807 GCF_001515605.1 Sinocyclocheilus anshuiensis
CACACACATATATATATATATATATATATATATATATATATATATAGTACTTAGTTAAGTATAATAACCCTGTTTTATAGTTGTTTATCGTTTAATCAATTTTAAATACAGATATGATATGGAAGATGGCTTTTACTTTTGATAGTATTATACATATATAATATTCACTGGAGTAAAACATTTAACAAGTTTCATTCTCCCCTATCAGCTACATCATTTATTCTGCAACAAAACATTAACCACATTATTTTAGATTTAGCCATTTGCCAGACAAATAACTACACTTCACTCATTTTCTTCGCCGAAGAAACATATTTTCACTTAAGAATTTAGATTGCCAATGGTATTACAATGTCTATTAACTACTTTACAGAAATTAGTTCAGTTATCATTAACATGCACATGAGTAAAGGTTCCGGTTTGTTACCTTATTATTTCTCCATAAAGTCATCATTTCAGTCATCATCACTGGCCTATATATAGACCATCATCTGTTTTAACCCCTTATGGTATAGTTAGCTGTAGTTTGTATCAGTGGTGAGGTGATGCTGGAACCATGTGAGCCACTCGTGCAGCGGATGCATTCCCCATGATGCCTGTGGTCACTGTTTGTGTCCGAGTTACAGACCCAGCACCACACATCAGGAGTTCTCCAGCGAGCCACCTCTCACCGCACCAAACAGACACTTAAAAGGAAATCTGCTCCAGGAGCGTTATCACAGACGAGGTGTCGGAATGCACTTCACACAGTTTACAGAGGATGAGCTCCTGACAGTCAACTGTCCCTATATAAGAGCCAAGCAGGCAGACGGCCAGTTCAGAGAGAAAGAGCCAGCAGCCAGAGGAACCCAGAGATGATCAGAGGACTTATTCTCACAGGACTACTGGTCCTGCTTTGGCACCAGATGGAGGTACAAGCGCACATGTTGAGCAGACACAGTCCCGCCAGCAACATGGCCAAGCTGAAGGTATTTCTGCTTTGAACCCTTAAAAAAATAAATAAATATTGAGAGAACTCGCAGTGAAATGAGAACTTTTGGATCTGTTTACTCTAGTAACTATGATAAAAAGTGGCAGCTTGCACGCCTTTTCTACCTCAACGCATAAAAGTATGTTTTTTTTTTTGTATAAATGGATGTATAGGTTGGCTGACTGAACGTTAAAGGGACGGTCTACCCTTAAATGAAAATTTAAGTTGTTCCAAACCTATATGAGTTTCTTTCTTCTGCCGAACACAAAAGGAGATATCTCGAAGAATGTGGGTAGCCAAACCCTTGATGGCACCCATTGACTTCCATAGTATTTTTTTTTTCTTTCTCCATAGTATGGACGTCAATGGGGACCAGAAACTGTTTGGTAACCCACATACTTCAAAATGTCTTTTTATTTTCAACAGAAGAAAGAAAATCATTCAGGTTTGGAACAACTTTCTCAAGAATGATGCTGAGCAAATGATGACAGAATTTCCATTTTTGGGTGAACTTTCCCTTTAAATCGTATTTTCAGACTTGAATAAAACCAGTTGTTTTAGATGTTACAGTTTTTGGTCATTTTTTTACGGTGTTAGTTTCATCGAAGCCTTAAACTGAATGAGATTTAATGTGATCCAAACAGGAAAAAAAACATTAATATCATCTCGAGCATGCAAAGAATACTACAAGCATAGTACATTAGAAAACGTTTCAACAGAATGGCTAGGTTGACTCTGTTCTGCTCTCCAGAGCTTGCTGCAGCAGCTTGAGGAGGCTCTGGCCGCAGAAGAGGCTCCTGAGAGAGCCGTGGATTATGAGGACAGCAACACGTCCTGGGACAGAGACAGAGAGGAAGAAGCAGCTCCGGCGGAGGACAGCAAACCCTCGGATGGATTCGAGACGCAGAGAAACCGCCTCGTAGATCTCCTCATGTCAACCCGGAGCAAAAGCCTGTCTGGCTGTTTCGGGGGACGGCTGGATCGCATAGGGTCCTCCAGCACCCTTGGGTGCAACTCTAAAAAAGGTTAGCTATGATGAGTGATGCAGTGACATTGAGATTGCAATATATATTTATGATATATAAATTATTTTACATGTGGGCAGTTGTCTATGAACTTTTTAGGTTCAAATGTACGTGTATTTAAGAGAGGGAAAAAATCTCAGTAGATCTAATTAAAAATAAATCTAAGCTAAGGTCCTGTAACTTTCACCATTTTTTCCTCCAATTTTTAATGACCTTTTACATGGTCCTGTGTGTCAAATGAACTTACAAAGTAATAAATATCTCATGTTAACTGGGAAGAAAAAAAGAAAGAGAATAATGTAGAAAATGTAAAAGACACTGGTGATTTTCTGTCAGGATATTATCTACAAAAGGTCTCATTAGTTAATGCAAGAACTAACCTTGACTAACAATGAGCGATGCATTTATTACAGTATGTATTCCTCTTTTTTAAGTTAGTAAATAAAAATACAACTTGTTAGTTCATGTTGGCTCAGGTCCATTAGATTATATTAACAGATACATCTTTTGATTTTAATAATGTAAAAATTAACACTGATATCATGTTAATGGAACCTTATTTTAAAGTGCTGCCTATAAAACACAATACAATCTGTAATTCAATGTATGTGGGGGGAAAAACACCTGTGAACAATAAACAGAAAATGTCTTTATGTTAACATATTAACAGCACATTGGGCTTTAATATGTTATAATATAATAACATTGGGCCTTTTGTAGTATAAATATCAATGTAGTATAAATATGAGCTCATAAAAACTGCATGCATTGTAATTATAGTTGACACAGAGAACACATTTGCAGAGTAGAAAACAAAGGTGAAATTCAAATGTTACAAAATGCATGTTAAACTGAAACTGTGGATTTTTTTTTAAACATGGAAATGAACAAGACTTTGTTACAAAATGTGTCTATATTTTGCAATGCCTGTTGTACTTTACGTTATCTGATGGTTCATATTTGTTTGATATATTTATTATGTACAAGTAGTTGAGTGCTAATAAGTCTGTTGAAATGCAATATATGGCAAAAATCACGTGCATGAATAATGTTTGACTTATTCTGCATTCATTTATGAGGTTTATGAGATTGCAATACTCCTGTGCAATTCTGCTTTTAATGAAGAATAACAGACCCAAATAAACACGAATTGCTATTTGTTTGTGCTGTTATTTCTTTTGTCACATTTCTACAGCTGAAACTGTACTTAGAAATAAAATATAAAATACCATTTTGTTTCAAGAACAGTATGAACAGATTTTAATGGGTTTTAGTTGCAGAAAGTGATAACAAAATCCTGGTTTTTAAATCATTTTTAGATTTTCTCAAAACAAAACTCAATAACTCCAGGGCTAACACAGAAACACATAAGCTCACCATTGAGCCCCTTCTCCCATTCATAAGGAATCTACTCGTTTACCACCCACACCATCTCTTCTAATGGCCATTATCAGACTCATTACACATCAGCACTGCACTATAATGAGTCCAACAGCTGCAGGTGCTTATCAACACCTGCGCTAACCTTACAAAAACTCCAGCCATGGCAGCCTTAATCCTATTACACAAGCTCAGCGGGCTCGCTCCTGATTGCATGAATAATGCCTCCGCTCAGACCGCTGCTCTTATTAGAAACTTCAGTTCTCTGCGACTGTTAGAGACTGATGTCTTGGGTCTGGTGTGAATCCAGTGAGATGGCAGTGACAGGAGAATTAGACGAGCAGCCAGCAAGCGTGTCAGAGCTGGAGGTGAGGACTGCTGTTAGTGTGAGGGTTCATTTACACTGCACTGAGAGACAAAGTGGCAGATTTGATGTATGACCATAGGCAAAACACCCTCCAGGTGGCAGACAGTCGTTCTTAGACTTTCTTGCACTCTTACTGGGTACATCTCAGTCAGGACAGGGTTTTTCATCCATCTGAATCTTGAAAGGACTGACAGAAGTAACCGAGTATGTACATGGTCAATTCGGGTACATTTACCTGAATTTGAGTGAATATCACCACATACTGTAGTCAATATGGACATGTTTGGTTCTGTTGACTTTTATGAAACATAAAGTCTCTTAAAACACCCCCCACACCCAGCAGACACTACATGCATCATGGGAGAATTCTGTCTGAATGTCATGAAAATTCTATTCTATTCTTCAGTTATGTTAATGGCAGTGATGGAAATGACACTTTTAAAGCATTTGGAACAAAACTTCATAGCTAGAATTGTATGTATCCCACATATATAACATTACATGTATTACAATTATTACATAATTATACATTTTCAGACTTTTTTTTTTATATAATTTGAGAAAATTGCAGCTTTATTGAAAACCCTACACAAAAGTTATTCTGCGCTCAAGAGGTATTTACTCTGTGGTTTACTCAAGTGATGAATTTTCTCTCTCTTCTTCACAAATCACATTTGATTTTTAATTTCAAGCATGTTCTTCACATGACACTATTGTCCACGTAGTAAAGAAAGACACGAACTTTTGAAAATGGTTGTGGCAGTATTGTTCATTGTGATGGAAATGATACCACAACTGAAAATGTATTTTTTACTAATAAATAATATTTGCAAGGATATTTATATATTTTTAAAATAATATTATACATTATATAAAAACTAAAATAATTAGATTTTTTTTTTTTTTGCATTGTATTGTTTTTTTTTTTTTTGCTTTTTTTTTTTTTTTTTTTTT
>NW_015539980.1:295874-301949 GCF_001515605.1 Sinocyclocheilus anshuiensis
ATTGTATTTTTTTTTTCATATAATTAATACTGAAAGGATATTTTTTTGTTTAGCTCATCCTGGTTTAAACATATTTTATAGTTTAAGACTGAGGGTTTTGATCTGGTATACAATAAAAAGTTTAAAGTAGCAAAATAAGTAAACTTTTTTTGAATATGCATTTGAATTTGGAATCTAGACAAAGCAGCTGCTGAAATATAAGAGCAAATTGAGTGAAATCTGCACTTATGAACTAGTATTACATCACAGAGCTTCTTATCAAGAGTCTTGTCAAGAAAGGCCTGTGTCAGTGAGTGACAGTCAATGAATCTGATGGGAGATGGGAGACCTGTAATAGTCCATAAACTGGCCTTTCTCATTCACTATGATGTGCATCCTCCTTAGTACAAAACCACAGATGAACTGGAATGAAAAAAATGACAGCATCCTAATTTGCCAATGAGGACTGCCACGATTAGCTCTCAACATTTTATGAGCCTTGTTTCCTCGTGGAAATCGGATCTGTGCTGAAATGGTCCATGTCCGACACATCAGCCTACATTAGGAGGTCTGCATGCATGTGTCAGAGTGAGTTTAACTCCCCGCACTCGGCCGTGAAGAACTTAATGAATCGGACTCCGAGCTCTGCTGTGAATATGACTGACTGAGCAGCAGGTGCAGACACTCTTTATTCATCACACATGACTCAGTCCTACTGTACGACCAGATATCTCTTAATGCCAAATATATATATATATATATATATATATATATATATATACATACACATATACAGGAGCAGATTAAGGTGGTCAGGGGCCAAATTTATTTAACTAATCATCTGTAATAAATGTCATTTCAGTTTTACTTTCTGAGTATGAATTATCATATGCAGTAAAAACAACAACACAAGCACTGTAAAAGGTTTTGTTCAACTGACTGGCTTCTCTCCTGTATGATTTCATGTGAGTCTCTTCAGACCCTAGAACTGTACATGAATTATGAGCTTCTAGAATGCATATTTTTAGAATATTGGCTGTTTATTAGTACTTATAAAGCACATATTCTGCATGACCTTATTCTACATCCCTAATCCTACCCAATACCTGAACATAACTACCTAACTAACTATTAATAAGCAGCAAATTAGGAGTTAAGCGTGAAAAGTCATATTTAATAGTTAGTTAATAGTGAGGATTGGTCCCCAAACTAAAGTGTGACCTGTAAATCAGATGATTTATTGCTATATCACAACTGACTGAAACCATTTCACTACTTTGCTATGAGCAGATGCTGCTCAAGTTTTTCCTTTGTCCTCAATTTCTCTTTCACCGTATTTTACATTTAACTAACAGAAGTCAGTTCCTTAATGACGGTATCCTTCAGAAAGTGACAGTGTTGCCGGTCTCATGAAAATGCGTAAATAGTACGCCAAACAAAAACAAAAAACTCGTGGTACAGATGCGCAAAAAAATGACTTTGGCGTGCATATGATACGCACGTGTTTGGCGTGCATATGACGCAGTTTTCGCGTACATATGATACGCATCTACCCCTCAACCCGAGATGGGCTACTGCACAACCCTAATCCTACCCATTGCGTAGCATATACACGCTAAAGTCAGTTTCTGCGTATCAATACCACGAGTTTTTGTTTTTTATTTGGCGTACTATTTATACGCACTTTCGTGAGATCGGGTTGATCTGTCGGACGCGAGTCGTTCAACGTCCTTATGCACACAAACTTAAACTTTAAATTATACATTAATACCTTACAGTGATTTTACCGTTTAAAGTACCGCGTGGTTAAAAACAAAAACCCTTTAAAATTACCATAACGCATGGCCTTTTATAATATATATATATATATATATATTTAAAACAGCAATATTACACTCAGTGTTCAATTAATTTTTACATTGTGGATTAGTGATCAAACAACATAGTAGAATGATTTCTGGGATCATGTGACACTGAAGACTGTAGTAATGCTGAAAAGTCAACGTTTGCATTACAGAAATAAACTGACATTAAAAAAAAAAAAACATAGGCTATATATACAAAACAACAAACGAACAAAAAAAAAACAACACTTAAAAATCACACAAAACCAAGGCACTCAAGGTGGAGTAAAAATAAAAAGCCTAAACAAACAAACACTCAAGTACTTATCTGATGTAAATACACACTGTTATTGGTATTGACATTGGTGATTGTGTTTGATGTAAATATATATTTTGATGTTTTACATAGTTGATTTTTGATATATTGTGTTTGAGCTAAATATGTTGTGATTTTTTTTCTTTTGATTATGCTGATGATTTGAATTTCCTCTCTTATTTGACCAAGTCAGGTGATCATGTCTGACTAATTGTTTGGAGTATAAAATACTTGAGTATGTTTGTTTTACACCCTGATGAAGGCCTGTTAAACACAACGTGTTTGTGTGCACCGATACGTTTTTAACATTATTATAGAGAAAATTTTTATTTTGTTACACATCCTTGACTGCCTTGGTTTTGCATGCTTTTTATGAGTTGAACTATCCATTATTCCAAAGCGCATCAGGATTTGAGAGTTTTTTCACCTCAGCAGCACTTTTTGCATTGTTGGTCTTATTGTCTGACATTTCACAATGTTCTTGTATTTTTTTCCACTTCATTTCCGATTAAATGAATGCAGCCTTGATGTGCATTAAAGACTTTCAAAAACATTCAAATATCTTATACCCCAAACTTTTAAATGGTAATGTACATGTATGCTATTGGAGCAATAAATAGTAAAATAAATAAATGTATAAAAATATATGTATACATTTTAGTTATGTTATAAATATATATTATTTAAATGATTAATAACCATTATTCAATAAGCATTTTTTTTTTTCTAATAGCAATGGATTTTCGGAGTTCAGAATGCCCTGTCCCCTGTGCTGGTGGTTTCTATTGGCCTGTATCAGATGGCAGATCACTGTCTGCACTCCCATTGGTCATTGTCACATTGTGTTGATACTCATTTGCATAAAACTAAGCTGTACACTGCACAAATTGTTGCATCACAAATGGCCCCGGCTCTGGAAATTGCCAACTTCCACTGAAAATGAATGTTGCTTTGTCGCTTCAAACAGCTGTCAGTGTGAACACTAAACTGACTGTCAATCAGTTACAGTTAATAAAGTTGAAATACTTGAATTTGACCAGAGCATATTTTTGAAAGTTTTATATTTTGCGTGAGTAACAACTTAAATTGCACAAGTTTTCTACAGTGACTTTATGCAAGGTCCACCTTTCAGTGTGATACAAGAGTTTATTTTATGATAATAAGCAGCATCTGGTCATGAATGCTGACTGGCAGATGTTCTGTACAGAAAATATATCGTCTAGTGGAAGAATGCAGTTCAACGAATACTTAAGTATTAAAATGAATTTTCTTAATCATTTTAGGATATGCAAGCAGTTTTTACAAATGCTGTTCGGCCTGCTGCATGAATTCTGAACTCATTCCACTGAACACAAGTCTTACAAAGGTGTATATTTTATTTTGACAACTGCATAAAATTAATCACCTGA
Source organism: Sinocyclocheilus anshuiensis (assembly GCF_001515605.1). Classification (NCBI taxonomy): domain Eukaryota; kingdom Metazoa; phylum Chordata; class Actinopteri; order Cypriniformes; family Cyprinidae; genus Sinocyclocheilus; species Sinocyclocheilus anshuiensis. The sequence continues at coordinate 299,423 of NW_015539980.1, forward strand.
AAAACCATAATGATAGTGTACGATATCACAATGAAATATTGAGATCACAGACGATTTTCACATAACATTTGCATATCGTTTATGAAGCTTTTATAACAGGCGGATGGTGTTTAGTCGGCTCTCCAAACCTGCAGCACATTTTTAGTCAAGAAATTAAACGGTATGTTATAAAACATACATTAAAAAGACACCTCTAATAAAACTTTGATAGTTCCACATCACAATTTAAAAAACTGCAATAGTAGATAAACAACATTTTAAAGCATATATTAAAACATATGTGACAAAATATCCTTCATCTTAAAAAAATCAAATAAAAAAGAAAATTACAGTAAACAATAAATATGTCAGGAATGTATAGTATACAAATGTGCCATCATTTCTTCTAATACTATTTAGTCTGCTCTTGTAAGTCCCTTGAAATCAAACCACAGTCAAATTATGATATACTAATATCATGACTGTGTTACATCATGAAAACAAGCATATGTTTTACATAAATCCCTGTAATTCAGTGATTTTATGGTGGTTTGATTAGCTCATTATTACAAACACACCCTGAGAACTTTCTTCCCTGACAAAATGTCAAGAATGTCAGGGCATTTCAATGGAATTGGAAAAAAAATAACGGAAGAAAAATATTATTAATGCCACAATTACAATTAAAACATTCTTCACTTGGAATAAATGCCATGACTTTACATTGCATTTCGAAATAGAGTAAATGTGTCACTAGAAAAAGGGATTATTGATATAATGGCATGACTATACGAGATGAAAATCCATACACATCTGATTGTTGAGTCCTAGAAAGGGTCTACTAAGATCTTATGAAAATAAGTCACTTCTATGGAAGCCCGTTTCCGCCACTGAATAAAATCACAATTATCTTTTTATTTTTTTATCTCACAATTCTCACTTTTTACATTTTGTCATTTCTGACTTCTTTTCTCAGAATTCTGTGATATAAACTCGCAATAGCATGTTATAAAGTCAGAATTGCAAGATATAAACTTGTAATTTGAGAAAAAAGGCAGAATTACAAGGAAAACCCAGAATTGTGAGAAAGTCGCAATTACCTTTTGTAGTTTTGTTCAGCGGCGTAAACAGGCTTCCATACATTTCACCCCAAATCAAAGAAAAGAAAAATATTCTGTTTATTTTTGTTTAGTAAATGAAGCCTAATTTAAGAAAATATTTTATTGCCTTTTAGCATTAACTCCAAAAAAATCTAATTACAGTTACGCCCCATAATTCAAATGATATATATATATATATATATATATATATATATATTGGTGACTTTCTTTACATTGATTACTCTATTATGGTAAAAAAAATTTAAACATTTAAAAATAAAATATTTGCATTACAGTAATGCACTGATTTGATTTAAATCAGCATTAATTATGGCAATACAATTTAAATTTATTTTGGCAGTACAGTAATTTGGAGAAAATGTTTAACTGCAATGAAAAAAATGACATGCATAAAATCTTAATGGTCCTAAAAATGCAATCAAAAATAAACAAAAATATTTCTTCCTTTTGATTTTAGGGTGATGGCCCAGGCATGCTCTTGACAGTTTTCATGACATTTACCCTTTCGGCCAGGGACTGTGGTCAGTGGTTTACATCAGTCTTTGTACAAAAGCAAACGTTCAGAAATACACAGAAATGGTGAACACTATTAAAACATTCAGAACTCAGAGACTAAATGAAAAGTGCTACAGTGAGGTTGATAAAGCACAGGCGGCGCTGATGAACGGGACCTCACCTGCATCAGTGCTAGCATGAGGCGTGTGTGTGTCAGGACGGGTCAGGTATCGAACTCTAGCAGTCCACACAGATACTAGGAATGGCTTTAGGGTGCGACCTGAAGCAGGGGTTCAGGCTCTTCTCACCTTGAGGACGCCATTACTCAAGCTTGGCTGCTTGAGCACAGACGGTGTCTTAGATTGTGATGTAATGCTGTCGGAGTTTAGCAACTAAAAACTCATGGGTAAGATTATGTCTGGTGATTATTCCCACGATCTGAGAGAGAGACACAGATGACAAAACACCACTTTATGAAACTGGATGGATTTTATGTTTATGCCTCAATCTACAGACATGAATTTTTAAATCATGAATTGTGTTTCAGTTAAAGGAACACTCCACTATTAGGCTCATTTTCCAACTCTCCTAGAGTTAAACAGCTGAGTTTTACCGTTTTCGAATCCATTCAGCCGATCTTCGGGTCTGGCGGTAGCACTTTTAGCTTAGCTTAGCATAGATCATTGAATCTGATTGAATCCGTTAGCATCTCGCTCAAAAATGACCAAAGAGTTTCGATATTTTTCCTATTTAAAACTTGACTCTTCTGTAGTTACATCGTGTACTAAGACCGATGGAAAATGAAAAGTAGCGATTTTCTAGGCCGATATGGCTAGGAACTCTACTCGCATTCCGGCGTAATAATCAAGGAACTTTGCTGCCGTACCATGGGTGCAGCAGGCGCAATGATATTACGCAGCGCCTGAAAATAG
>NW_015539980.1:302875-309824 GCF_001515605.1 Sinocyclocheilus anshuiensis
AGACCCAGAGATAGGCTTAATGGATTCGAAAACGGGAAAACTGTTTAACTCTAGGGGAGTTGGAAAATGAGCCTATTTTCAAAAATAGTGGAGTGTTCCTTTAAGAATGTACAATGCTAAAAAAAAAAAAAGAATTGCAATTTTGTAAAATCTAATTTAATATCTTAACATTAAATTGCTTGCATACACAATGCAGGGTTACTTTAGTATCACTGAGATACAATTCAAGTTTTTATTAATATTTTGAATTATTTTATTTTATATATTTTTTCCATTTTATTTCAAGTTTTAGTAATTTTGGTTTAATTTTCGTTTTTAATTGAATTAATTTAATGTATATCGTTTTTATATATTGTTTTACTTTAGTTTTAGTTTAAATTATTTTAGTACAACAAGATAAAATGAAAATGAGAAATGTTGCCTTGGCTGAAATAAAAGTAAAAAATAAAAAATAAAAAAAGTTTTTTTTTTTATTAATACTTTTATTTTAGGTCGTTTATTTTATTTTAAGTAACTTTTTTTTTCATTGTTTTAGTTTTAAGTTTTAGTTAACTATAATAACACTGTACATTAGAAGCAGCATTTACATTCTACGAATGCACTTTGAAATACAAAAATCAAATCCTTAATTGAAATCAAATCAGATTTCATTGTGAATAAGAATCAGATCATTCTGAATTTGCAAAAATCGTTCCCGAATTTAATTGCAAACCTAACTGCTTCGCTGTCTACCCAAAAATTTCACAGCCCTAAGTAATAAGAGATGACAGAATTTTTATTTTTGGTTGAACTTTGCCTTAAAAGTATAAATGAAGACACAAAAATTTGAAGACACACAAAGTTGCTTCTATATTTCTTTGTCACTGTGTTTCTAACAACATGTTTAGATGTTTGTGTTTTAGATGTACCTCTCCCACCGCATTGACCACAGGTAAGTGTCGAAGGCCCATGGTCCTGAACAGATTGAATACTTGGGACAGACATGTATTTGGAGAGACTGTATATGGACAGGGGTTCATGTAAGGAGTCACGTCCTGTTTAAGAAAACAATTAAAAAAGACAAATGAGACTAATTATGTCTGAGAGAGACCGCTGAACAAACTGTCATCACTGCAAGGCTCACTTTACAACAAGATCACTTACACGCTTACAATTATCACCAATTAACAGCCATTATACACACATCCTAGATAACTGGATATAGAGCACTAGTTTATGAACTGCTGCGAGCGTCACGACATTCCCCTGAAGAGTCTGATAGGTCAGAGGACTTTACCACAATCATGCGTGGATTGAGAAGGGCCAGGTCGAGATCGTGGATGTCAGGGAATCGTGGGTAATCCTCGGTCATCTCTGAATGAGAGAGCCGTGGCTGTGAGGCGCTCTACAGAGGGCAGAGGAAAGAGAGGCAGCTCTCAAATGGCTGGCATGTATTTGGTTGCATCTACAGTTCAAACAGATCAATGTTTCTCACTCTGATTGCCGCTAAACAGACCCTTGTGAAAAAATACTTCACTTTAGCATTCTTTTAAAAAAGAGTACTTATAGAAATAATACATGCAAACATGCAGAGTCTTAATTGTATTTTATTTGGAATTAAATTAAAATATCTTAGTTTAAATTTATATTACATGCATTTTATTTGGAATTAAAAAAGCAATGTCACACGAGTAGCTGTGAGATATGGCTGTATATCGGCACGGCTCTGATTCAGTCGTAGGTAATCACAGCGTGCTTGATATCGTGTGATATTGCATGTATACAACAGTTCGACGGCACAAGGGTGTAAATAAAAAAAGAAAAAAAAAAGAAACGGCAGACTGTCTTTAAAAACCCTCTTTTGTGCAGAACTGCTTCTTTCCGCAAATGATTCAAATCAAAGTTTGACAGTTTAACAGCTGAGCCCAAGCCTCCATTATTAATTCTAAAACGTCACTTTAGAACTACAAACGAAGGAACGTTGAGTTGCTTCATTGAAAGCTTATTGTATTATTGTATTAAAAGCTTACTGTAGAGTATTATGAGAGAGATGGACTCAGCGCCTAAAAAAACTCTTAAAACCACATTCCGTGACACAAAAACAGCATTATGTATAAAATTATAGTGGATTTGGGCATCCAGCATGACACTCTCTGTGAGAAATACTGCAAGCGGGTGAACTTTTGATTGCTTTTTTCCACCCACTTTTAAGTAGGACTTAAGTAAAATAAGTTGACAGCAGAATATACTGACAAGCATTCATGGTAAATAAAATTTCTAGTAAAAACTTATGTCATGTCATTTTTAAATATGATTAAGTTGTGATTTAGTACAAAATTAAATATATATTGAATGTAATATCAAATAGCAAAATATTTTAAATCATAATAAGTACTTTACATGTGCTTTAGTATTCAGTCAAAACATCAAGTGTTCTTTAAAGCATTACAAAAATGTAAAAATTAAAATACTTTAACTTAATTTTAATTGGACATTACACATTACAACAAAGTGCACTTGTTAAATAAAAGTGTACTTAAGTGTGTTAAGAAAGTCATGAATGTACACCAAGTATACTGAAGTACCCTTATATTTAAGTTTATATAATTTATAAGTACAGTTTGAACATACTTTTAAGATTTAAAGCACACTACATATGCACATTCAATAGAATTAATTGGGTTGTCAGTAAAAAAAAAAAAAGTTGTTAAAGTTATTCAATTTTTTATTAACGATTATGAAGACTCTCTCTGGAATCAAATATCTTGTATAATGTTCATAGCAATGTAACGTATTTCTGAGTGAAGCAGAATATCAAGCAAGAAATAATGTAGTGTACAGGACTTGATTTTACTTGGTGGGATTTGCTTGGTCGAAATATGTTAGAACATTAGTTAATAATATTCTTAATCCATGCCCACGCTGTCTTGATTACACTTTGAGATTAAAATACTATGAAACACATGAAACCAGATTAAGATTTAAAGCACACTACATATGCACATTCAATAGAATTCATTGGGCTGTCAGTAAAAAAAAAAAGTTGTTAAAGTTATTCAATTTTTTATTAACGATTATGAAGACTCTCTCTGGAATCAAATATCTTGTATAATGTTCATAGCAATGTAACGTATTTCTGAGTGAAGCAGAATATCAAGCAAGAAATAATGTAGTGTACAGGACTTGATTTTACTTGGTGGGATTTGCTTGGTCGAAATATGTTAGAACATTAGTTAATAATATTCTTAATCCATGCCCACGCTGTCTTGATTACACTTTGAGATTAAAATACTATGAAACACATGAAACCAGAAACAGTTATTAATAAAGTAAATCGAATCAGTATAATGTCACTTATATTCACTTTCGAGTAATAGTGTGAAAATATAGGGCATAACCATAAGGGATGATCTGACCGGCTTTGAAAAGACTAATGGAGTAAGATTAGGAAAATCGAGGTGGGAAATAAAGGCAAGAGAAAAGGTGATGAGAGGAAAGGTGATGAGATCTGACTGTCCCTGACCGACTGGTTTTCAGCGTAGCAGACGCCACAGATCAGCAGGTTGACAAGCTGCGAGCGCAGGATGAGCCCGTGAAAGGTGAGCGGCCGGAACCTCTCCTCCAGGGTCCACTCCTCACTGGGAGACTGGTCCGGGTACAGGTTTGGGTACGGCACGTGTCTGCCAACATCAACCATAGAGAGCAGACACAAAACATCAGCGTATTAACATATGCTCTAGATTTACAACTAACTGGTCTGTGTGGAGGAAACTTAACTTTTATCTTTATTAATTATTTATTAATTATTATTATTAGCTTCATTTGCTTCACTCTACCAAAGAGTGTTCTTTGCTTTTCTAAATGCCGCCTTAACATGCTTAAAGGAACACTCCACTATTTTTGAAAATAGGCTCATTTTCCAACTCCCCTAGAGTTAAACAGTTGAGTTTTACCGTTTTTTAATCCATTCAGCCGATCTCTGGGTCTGGCGGTAGCACTTTTAGCTTAGCTTAGCATAGATCATTGAATCTGATTAGACCGTTAGCATTTCTATATTTTTTTGAAGGACTCTTCTGTAGTTACATCGTGTACTAAGACTGACGGAAAATGAAAAGTTGAGATTTTCTAGGCTGATATGGCTAGGAACTATACTCTCATTCTGGCGTATTAATCAAGAAACTTTGCTGCCGTACCATGGGTGCAGCAGGCGCAATGATATTACGCAGCGCCTGAAAATAGGTTTTTTGGACATAGAAACAAAAAGACATACTCTAAGGTTCAATTTGTTAACATTATTGCAATAAGTACCATAAACTAACAATGAACAATCATTTTGCAGCATTTATTAATCCTGGTTGATGTTAATTGCTGCATTTGAATACTAATAGGTTAACATTAGTATATTTTTACAGTATATTAAACTTTACATTTTAAAGTTAAATGAACATAGTTCATGTATTATAAAACAACAATTAATACATGGAGGGTTTAATCAATCTATTTGTCATTTAATCTGTGTTTTTAGTCATTTTAAAGACCACACGAAACAGCAAACTGAATATTCACACTAAAATAATGTAGGACTTGATCAACCATTTGGATTTTGAAAGTGGAGAGTGGATTAAACATTATTTTAGAGGTAGAGAAAGTTATTACGTATTAATGAAAATGTATTATATATTATAACTTTTTTTTTTTTTTTTGCACAGTAACTCCAGGGACATTTATTAAGTCCACTTTGAAGTCATACTCAGGGCCACCATTAAAACTGTGAGTCAAATCATGCAAATTTCGGAAAAAGGGAGGAACAAGGAAAACAAACTTTCTAGCAAAGCTCTAATGGTGATTTTGTGCTTTTTCAATCATTGTCATCAAAACTGTAGGCGTACTTTACATCAGGAAATACTGACATAAAACACTGTTATACTGACAACTAGTGCTGTCAAACGATTAATCGCATCCAAAATAAAAGTTTTTATTTACATTTTAAAAGTATGGATATCATTGCATTATATATATATAAAAATAAAAAAAAATTCAAAGAACTCGCATTAGATGACAAATAATGCTATGAAACTGAGCCATTTTTAAGTGTAACTTAATATTCAAACACTTCTGGGCCACAAACTGTGGCACATATATTAAAATGGTCTCACTTGTCCATCTCGACCTCTGTTTCCCACTCCAGCAGTGGGACTCCCTTCAGGTGAATATGAATATCATATATTCCCTTATTAAAGAAATCTCCTGTCCACTTGGCCACCTGACAAAACACACAGTGCCAGTAAGTAGTGTACATTGAAGTTGTATTTTTTACATCATTAATCTCTAATTATGCTATATTAGGAGGACATTCATAAAGGATGTAGTCTGATATAATTAAAATTTGTGCTGGTCAACAATTAATCGCATCCAAAATAAAAGTTTTTGTTTACATAATATGTGTGTGTGTACGGTGTATATTTATTATGTATATATAAATGTATACACACTCATACAGTACATATTTAGAAAATATTTACATGTATTTATTTATATTTGTATAACTTATATTATATATAAATATTTAATATAAAAATATATACATTTTCTTAAATATATACACACGCATGTGTGTGTATTTATATATACATAATAAATATACACAGCACACACACATATATATTATGTAAACAAAAACTTTTATTTTGGATGCGACCCATACAACATAAAAAAAACAACAGGTATCAGAACTTGATTTGTGAATTTGTTTTCCTACCATCAGTGTTATCATAATGGGAAGTCCGTATGTGATCTCATTGGTGGATTCAATTAAGATGACTGTCAGGCTGATGGTCATTCTGACCACACCTCCTAGAAAGGCAGCTGCTCCAATCAAGGCAAAGGTCCCCGAATATATTTGCATGTGGAAGTTACTGCAATTGCACACATGAAAAACAACATAAGTGTAGGCTAAGAAATTATGATGCATAAGACACAATAAATATGTGTGTCCTGTTCCAACGGATGCCCTTGGTACTTCTTAAGAGATTGTAAACAGGAATAAATCTTACATCTTGAGGACATTGGCCACTAGGCGCCCAAGTGAAGCTCCACAGAGAAGAGACGGGACAAACAGACCACTGGGGACGGACACACCGTATGTCCAACAGCTCATAAAAAAATACAGCACAAAGAACAGCAAGAGCGTGACGGGACTGAAGGTAGCTGTCAACAAAACCAGACAAAGGAGGGAGAAAGAGACAGAAAAAGATGAGAAAATAAAGAGGTATAGTGATATGCACTTCTCAGAAACAATTTCTACTGAGAACAACACCATAGAGGTACAGGCAGGCTGTTTAATCAAACTTTATTTTCATGACTATGAAAACAAGATAAAGTGATTATTCCATTTTGTCTTGTGTTATAAATCCAGCATGCCCTTTTCCTGTAAAGTACAGTGATTTCAGCCCATGAAACATGAATAGTTTTCATATTTTCCGACAAATCGTTTTTTTAAATTACGTCGATTCGATATCGATTCTCAAAAGCCGCGAATCGATCTTTTCCAGTATTTATTTCAGCACACATTTAAAACAAGATCTGATTAACGTGAATCTTATCATTAGTCTTCTCCACTAGATGTCACCCTTATTTACCTTGCGCGATGTTACAACAGAAATCCTGTTATTCATTTAGCGCTTATGGCCATACGCGTGATTCGCAATGCTCAGGTGAAATGCTATAATAATACTATAAATCTGCGGAAGCATTTGATATCACGCATAAGGCGCCATGATTTCTGCAATGAATGAATGGCGGATGGCGCGGCGCACTGTTTTGTTTACTACACGCATACTAAAGCGCGGATGACGCTCGCGGTGTTTTCAGCTTCTGCCGTCTCACTATATGATGATATGAACACGAATGTCATCTCCAGCTGCTCTGAGAGTCACTTCATTAGCATTTTACCGTTTCATTTGAGAAAACT
>NW_015539980.1:312017-321673 GCF_001515605.1 Sinocyclocheilus anshuiensis
ATATTAATAAATCTTTATTTTTAAAGGAATAATCACATCTGTTTTCTTTTTAATTTTAACAGTAAACCTCTGTTGTGCAGCACTTTGTTTGCCAAAAAATAAAAGGGTTTAATTTTCATTTGATTAGGATAAATTAAATTAATGTCTTATGCCTTCATCTGATTACCAGAAAAATTGAGAACATTTTATAGGGCCCTATTAATGTTTAAAAAAGGACCCTATACAAAAAAAAAAAAAAGAATAGGATTAAAATACAGGCATGTGGTTCTTAATTTCTTTTTATTAATTCACCATTTGTAAAATGATGTTTACTGTTCATTTTTTAGAAATATGAATAGCATTTGTATTAAAACTATATTCACTGAATGTAATCAAAAAATCGAGAATCGAATCGAATCGAGAACTTTCGAATCGAAATCGAATCGAATCGGGACATCTGAATCGATACTCAGCCCTAGTTTTCAGTAAGTTGTGGTAGGGCACTGCAGTTGATCTTACTTATTTTGATCTAATTTAATTAAGTGTGAGTGTGTGTGTGCATGTTTATGTGGTTTATGATGACACAAATTTGTATAATGACATGGGTATGACAACGAGAAGGTGATTTATGAGGACATTTTCAGTGTCCCCGTAATTCAAAAGACTTATAAATAATTCAGAATGAGTTTTTTTTTAAATCTAAAAATGCAGAAAGTTTCCTGTAAGGGGTAGGTTTAGGTGTAGGGCGACAGAAAAGACGGTTTGTACAGTATAAAAACCATTACGCCTATGGAGAGTCCCCGTAAACCATAAAAACAAACGTGTGTGTTTGTGTGCGTATATAACCCTATATATATATATTTTTTTTTTTTAGAAAAAGACAATTCTGTTTTTTGGGGTAAAGTTTAAGGAATAAAGCTATATATTCTGAGATGCCTATGAAGAACCTAAGTTGCAGGAGAAAGGGGGCAGTACAATCAACAAAAGCAAAATATGCTGTCACGTGTGAATTAACACAAACAGATCATAAACACAGTAATTGTCTTACCGTTCTGGTGGAAGAGCTGGTGGATTGCCACCTCTTGAGGGTTGAAGAACAGGGTTGCCATGTCATTATATGTGTTGTTGTAGCAGAAGAAGCGTCGTATGGTTGAGTTCACCTCCTCATTTACAGACCCCTAAACAGCAAACCATTACTGCACTTACAGACTGTCTGATGCATACTGCACACAAAAACTACAACTTTATCGGGATGGCAAGTTCTAATTTTATGAGAACAAGCTGCAGTGTGGACCAGGATGCATATCTTATATGCCTATATAGCAACCTATATCCTATATATAGGTTGCTATATAGGTATATAATGTGTGTATATCCTATATATCAGCAGTTGAATAGCGTGCTACTGTTACTTCATCTCAGCAAGTTATATTTACTTACAATGATGTCTTCATCTGTACTTAATGCATTGCACTTAACATTTGTGAAACTTAAATCAGTATCATTGCTACCCAATGACATGTAACCGACCTTTAAATGACACATAAAAGAAACTAACTATGATCGGTCATTGCATATGTCCGTCAAATGGTCTCTTCCTATATAACGGAGCTGTTCTTGGCCATATTGAGCTACGAAGAGGACCAGACTGTACTGCTGTAGAACTCCTGACTATCAGCACATAGAAATCACATATTAAAAAAAGCCCAGCAAAAGAGAGAAACAGAGAAATATAGAGGTAAAGGAAAGAATGAAAGACTGAAGTTAAAGGAGAGGAAGGAAGCTGGTCTGTGACTGACCTGTGTTGATGTGTTGTTATTGGTGGAGACTAAATCTCGACACTCCCCCAGAGTCACTGACGCCACGAAGATCACGAGTGTGGTCACCATACACACCAGCAGACTCTCCAGCAGCCTGCCAGTCAAACAAATACAGCGTCAGACAGCTACTCTCCTGTTATCGGAGCACTTCACTTCTCCAGTTGTTTTGAGTAGTGCTGTTCAATACGAATCCATATAATTGAGATCTCTCTCGGGTACCTGATGAATCTTGCTTTGGGGTGAACGTTTCTCATGCGGTACTTTGCGAGGCGTTTGTTGATGCAGTTGAAGAGAGCGCCGAGCAAACCTCCTGCCACCCCCATCAACACAAAAAACGCCAAATCTACTGCCGTCCACAAATGACACATCTTATCTCCGTCTACACACTGCAGAAAGCAAAGAAAATAGGTTAACACCACACACCCAACTGATTTGTTTTTCCCAATAATTCCTGGATCACTTCGAAGTCCACACAAAATCCATTCACAAGTGACCGAATGTGGAGACTGAAAGTCAAGTTCACCGTCAAGATCATGTTAATTTACCCCAATAGTTTTCATTCATTTTAATTATCACTGTAATGTGTATCACATTAATTAACTTTAGATTACTGCTTTAACTATTTATTTTAAAAATGTTGCATTTCCTATAATAGAAGGCTAAAATAATAATGAATAAACTGCATTTTGACATTGGTAAACTATTATCAATAAACATAAATTAAACATTTTATAAACATTGTATAAACATTGGCCTAGTTGACATCAGGAGAAAAAAAATATATATATATATATAATTTAATATTAGAATGATTTCTGAAGGATCATGTGACACTTTATACTGGAGTAATGGCAGATGTGTATTTCTGTAGCTTTTTTACCTTAAACTCCCCAAAGTTGAGCAGGCCAGGCAGCTGGAATGATCCCCATTTATTGAAGTTGATCCCAGAACGAAAGAAGTTGAGTGTAAAAGTGGCAGACATGGAGCAGAACAACTTTAATACAGAAGAGAAACAGAGAGGGAATTATAAACTGAACTTTCTTAGCACAGACTGAAATTACATGAACAAAACCCTACATAATATATCCACATACCACTTTCCATGTGAGGGCCTGGTTCCAGAAGGACGACCCCTCCTCCAGACTGAAGAGGGTGCCCCCTATAGGTGCCCCAAAGGCAGCCGCAACTCCAGCCGCTGCACCCGCTGACACGAAATCCCTCTTGTCCCTGAACACAGAAACAAAATAAACAAAAATATCTTTGACAAAATCCCAAATGACCATGTTTAGTTTAATAATACAAATTCCTGGTCACATTGTGCATGTTTCAATAATATTTTAAATATTAGGGCTGCACGATTAATCGCATGCAATATTTAACGCGCATCATCGTGCAGCCCTATTAAATATTATTTATTAAATAATTATTTAATATTTATAATAAACAGAGTAGGATGCAATAGGGATGGGCAATACGACCAAAATCTTAACACAATAGGAGTAATTTTTTTTCACGATTATGATATATCAAAATAGTTATTTTGCTTTAAGTAAGGTTTTTATGATATCAATTTTTGATACCAAAAATTTCACAATTCTCATCATCAATTTCAATATCACACACACACACAAATATAATTAATACTACCTAACTAGCATAAGTGTTAAAAAAAAAAACACCCAAGCTTACTGAAGACAAGTAAAAGAACTAAGAAACTAATTACAAGCAACAGGACAAAAATCTACAATAGAACAAAGACTCAAATGAATCAGACCTACGTGAAAAACTTCAAGCACTAGAAACACGAAATGCTACTTGAATTATATGTTATGCACAAAAAAAAAAGAACACTGCATAGTCTTCACTATGTAAAAATAAATACAGGTTTATTCCTAATAACACAAGTGATTCAGTCAAGAGCAGCAAGAGATTTTCTCTCTTTTGTTGTTTGATCAGCATTAATGACACAGACAGCACCAGGTTTATTAGGCTGCTGTCACTTTAAGACCGAAAGAACGTATCTAATATACTGATACACATGCATTTTCTTTCTCAACTGTTAACTTAAGACACAAATGGCTGATTTTATGAGGATACTCGCGTGTTTTAGGTGCATACGCTCAAACCGTCTCTCAGAGTGTGTGCACATATTAGGGGTTGCACTGACTAGTCGACTTTAATGCTCTGCCATGACGCTTTAAGCTTGAGGTCGAGACATTTACACTCCATTTCCAGACAGTTAAAATGCCAAATAAATGCATATTCAAAAAGCGCTCCACAAGATGTGTGTGATTATACCATCTGGATGCTCGAAACTGAACAGGAGAAAGCACGTTTTAAACAGCTTATTGTACAGGTAAGTTAACCGCCGTTCTAATCTAATGCGCTGCTGCACTGTAACGCACACACATATAGGCTACAGACAGTGGCTCGTACAACACACGCAGATCGTGCCTGTCAACACTGTTCTGTGATTTCTCAATAACATAGCTTAGAAACTGAAAAGTTCTAGCATATATTTCTTACCTAAATCCCACAGCTTCATTATTAGTAGAGAGATGCTGCCAGGTAGAATAGGTTTGATGGCCACTTAATGCTTTACATTTATTTTGTGCAATGTTATGAATGATTCCGTGCTTGTCGTGTTGTAGTGCTCACCTGTCACTGCGGAAATAGGGAAAGTGAAAGCGAATCTTCTTGAAGGTGATGCTCTGAAACTAACCAGAGAGACAAGCATGCTTTCATAAGTGTATGACTGTGACAAGAGAGATAATGCATGAATGAATCACCCGGTTACATCCAGAACACAAAATCATTAACCATCTAAAGTATTCTCAACAATTTTGCATAGGAGAACGGTTAAAGATTAGTTTATTGTTTGGTTCAAGTTGGATACATGAGCATGTGGAGGAGTACCTGAGGAAGTCCTGCTCCTACTATCGCTCCACTGTGAATCATTGGTCCCTCTTTACCCACAAACAATCCTGAAACACAAACAATACTGAATCAGCATGGAGCAACTTCAAAAAGACACATCACTGTCATTTAGCTGCATGGCTCTGATCAACGTTACCGGAATAAGGCCAGTTTGCACATATTTTTCTTCAAAATCTGAATCAAAAAGCGGCAATCACCACCGATAGTCTAATACAGCACAGAGCCAGAGTGTATTCTAATCTTTGTCTGTGCTGATATAGACTATTTTCCTCATCATTACCTCCTGCAACAGCGAACAGGACTCCTGTGACCTTACATATGAAGGTTCGCAGCCGCACAATCCCGGGAATCTTTACTCCGTTCAGGTAACTTTTAATTTCTGAGATACCAGACCCAGCTGCAACAGGCTATTACACAGAAGAAACAGATTGTATAGGCTACTACACACACACAAGCTGTCTTAACCGTGGCTTGTGTATTGCAAACACATACCAGCTTCATCACTGTTTCTGTCACGCGACTCTGTTCCCCTTTCGGGCTTGAACTGATGGTAAAACTAATTTACTGTCTTTACATTTATTTTGAAAGATGAAGCTCGCGATTATGGTAAGGGGCATTACATTTCCGACGTGTGCTTGTGGTGTTCGGCCAATCACAATGCACTGGGTCAGCTGGCCAATCAGAGCAGACTGCGCTTGTCGGAAGGAGGGGCTTTGTAGAAAACGAAGCGTTTGAGAGAGGCGGGGCATAGAGGACCTACAATAATGTACAGTATTTGAAAAATAATGTGTTTTTTGAACATTAAAGCATGTCAACATATTCTGTTACACCAAATACACAAAATAATGATCTTTAAAAAAGCATCATATGACCCCTTTAAAGTATAACATGCATTTTTGATTTTATGTTAAATTATCTCAGACATGCATACACATATATTTTACATATACTGGCAGTTAAAAGTGTGGCATAACTAAAATTTATTGATGTTTTTTCTTTCTTTACAATTTAAAAAGAACTACTTGAATATATATTAAAATGTAATTTATTTCTGTGATCAAAGCTGAATTTTCATCATCACTATTCCAGTCTTCAGTGTCACATGATCCTTCAGAAATCAGTATAATATGCTGATTTGCTGCTCAAGAAACATTTTAATATTATTACTGTATATGTATTAAATATATGCTGCATTGGTGAGAATAAGAGATTTATAAAAAAATTTAAAAAAGACTTTATTCTTGAACATATCGACCTGAGATGTTGTTACCTCAATGAGCACCAAAACGCTGGAGATGAATACGAACACCATATTGAGAGCCAGCAGCTCCAGTAAGGAGAGAGCTAGACAGCCATTCTCACTGCATTCCTCCACAGCTGAAGCACACGTCAAGGACTCAAATAGTGCAGCATTACACAAACCAAAACACAACGCAGAACTGCGCAGAAAGATAGGATACATTGTCCAACCAAGCTGAACTTCAGCTGAGTGAAGAGCCGCACGAAGAAATCAACAAACAGGCCAGTCTGAATAGAAAAAATTGTGCATATCATTAGACCACAGAAATTGTAGGGAGGTGAAACTCATAAACAAATGACCAGTATTTCACCTCCCAAAAAAAAAAAAAAAAAAAAATCTTGATTGTTGTCCAAAAAAAAAAAAAAAAAAAATAAATCTTGATGTTCCTAAAAAAGCTTCATTTTCTGTAATGATATTTATATAATTTAATATAATTATTTAATTAATCATTTTCGGGGGGATTAAATGTGTTTGAATTGTAAATATATTTAAAAATAAAGATATATATTATATATTAAGATAAAATATAATTAAATATATCTGTAGGCATTTGTAGGTGCTAAATGTAAACGCTAAATAATATCAAAGAATACCAATGTTAATATTGTGGACACAAAAGGTTTCCAACAGAAAGAATTGATATAAGTGACTTCAACCTGATCAATTTATTGTAACCTTTAAGATCTTGCATCTGAAAACAAAGACATATTTGTTCTTGTTTTCTCATATTGTTCTTTTATTGTCTCCCAGTGACATTTGATTTTAGCCAAATCAAGTAGTGCGATCTATAATTTTCTATAAATCTCATTCTCCGATAGGGTATAAACCACCACAAAACTCACCAGTCCTGTTGACACTCCGATCGCAAAAACCAAAATCCACTTTATCGCTTCATACCTTCTAGCTTTCTGTAAGAGAAATGAGATAATACACTTGGTAAACAGGGACTTGACATCATATGAATATAATAAATGAAGACATTACACATTTGACCTTTTTATCCAACCCCTCCAACACCTCCAGGAGTGGCTCATTAATGCATCGGTCATAATCCAAACTCTGAAATGCCAAACATAAATAAAGACATGCAGTATTTTTTTTTAAACATAAAACAAATAATCGTGTTGCAAGTCTTTTGCTTTTATTGGAAGCATAATCTGTTGTGTCCATTACTCACGAACCTCATAGTCTTTTCTCGGCAATATTTCATCCTCATCTTCTCTGGTTTCACCCAGTATTGTCTAACAAGCAAAAGGCAGCAACAAAATCAGGTTAACATGTTCAGAAAACGTAAAACCCTAATCTAATGGTTTCCCAGGCTGGGACCTCAGTCCTCAGAATGAACAGATGGCCTGGATCGACTCTAAACAATGGAGTGACATTTCTGACATTTCACTTTATTATACCTAGAATAATGACTGATGCAAAAGATTTTATTATTGCATATTATTGTATTTATGATGCAATATTAGCATCACTTTACAACCATAAAGAGCACATTGACAGTATTAAATCAGGTTGATCATCATATCAAGAAATACAGTCTCTCATAACCTGGTGAGCTCTAGACAATGATTTAACAGTGATATACCGCCCTGATGATATATTGTCCAAAGCTGCTTCACTGGCTAAAGACGACCAACAATGTCGTCTAGATAGGGAGCACACTAGACTCAGAAACGGTTACACTTTCATGTTCATTGATAATGCATATTGCATTCAGTAGCTTGTGGAGTTTTACTGCTCTCAGCAGACTTGGTTTGATTGCTGAACTCATTGTTAATGTACACCTGATTCACATCAGGCTGTTTACAGTCAATTTGGGTGGAGAACAGCAGATGAAGCATAGATTACAGCATCAGAATGAATTCAACAAGGCGTTTTGCGTTAGGAAACAGATAAGACAAATCACATATTTTATACCAGCTCCTCTGGTGTTCTGGTTTCGCCTTCATTGCAGCAGCACTGACAACACAAACAGCCTCCACAGCACGCCATCATCTTCAGCAACACGCCTGATCACATGACCATCACACAGGCCAGCTGGGCTATTCAAGCGCGCGCCAGCTGCGCTGCTTTAACGCAGACGCGAGGGACTCAAGCCCAGTATGCTATGCTACCAAAGAATATTTCTATAGTCTATATGCAACCGACTAATCTATGATATGTGTACTAGTGATAAAGCTCATTCCCGCCACATACGGAAAAAAAATCTACTTTAGTAAATCAACAAAACATAAAATGTCTAAACTCTGAGATACTAAGTCATATTTATGAGATCAATAAGTACGAGGAAACGTAAGGTATAAGATAAAAGGTCAAAATTATGACATAATATGACATAAAAGTACACAGTATGAGACACTAGGCTACATCATGATTAGTTGGTGTGCCAATTTATCTAATATTTTTATCTCGTGATTATGACTTTATCTCATTATTTCGACATTTTGTCATAATTTCGACTTTTTACGTCAGAACTTTTATTTCATAATTATGAGTTGATATCTCATTTTGACGTTTTATGTCATAATTTCGACTGTTTTATTATTATGTATTTACAACGAGCCATTGTGGGGGATGGGAGTGCGTATGTGTTGCGGGTGCTTAGAGTCTCCAGATATGTGTATTACAAATATAGCATGTGAGATTAAACTAAAGGCTTCAAATGAAAGAGAACAGTTTGGGATAAATAGATTGACTGTTCTTTTCTTTTCTGTGTGGACGTGCGCGTTTCAGTGAGTGTAGCTCATTAATTATTAATGACTACATGTGGTGTGTTTACATCACACACGATGACAGACGCCGCATCCGAGGGGGCGTGGCCCGCGTGAAGGGGGCGTGGCCTTTCTCCACTAGCCCCTTTATGGTCGTCCATGCTGGCCGCACGCGCTGTTTAGCAGAGCGCGCTCATAGACTGCACTCTCCTCTCATAACTCCTGGAGGATTGGGAAAAGGTTGAAGGTAATGGAGGAAAGGCGTTTTTATACTATTACAGGGTCGGCGTGACTGTTTCGGTTTAGGCTAATTAAAGGGACCGGTGCAGTCACGCGGAACCGCATGTCCCGAGCTATGAACAATATCAAAAGATGCACAAATCAATCAAATCAAAGCGAGTTATCATGTCATATCAATTTGTTTGACTGTGTGTTGCTTGCATTGATTGTCTGTTTAAAAATAGAGTATTTAAAAGCAACATTCTTTTGAATGAACGTGTCTTCCTGTGAAGTAGGCGCGTTATAAACTCATCAGCCGTAATGCATTTAATGCATTCAGCAAATATGATCGTCGTGATGATACGAATCGTTATTTTATTCATAGAGCGCTTTTTAGGGTACTCCAAGACACTTTACAACATTTTCATACTTCTACTACCATTTATTTTTATGAGATCGGGAGCAACAAATGCTAAACTATGTTTTGGTATAACGCGTTATCATATTCGAAAAAGACTTGATCGCAATATTGAGTTTTATGCAGGAACATTAGGATGATTGGCAATCAGTGTCGGGGAAAGTTACTTTTAAAAGTAATGCATTACAATATTGCGTTACTTCCTAAAAAGTAACTAATTACGTTACTTAGTTACTTTATATTGAAAGTAATGCGTTACGTTACTT
>NW_015539980.1:321764-324298 GCF_001515605.1 Sinocyclocheilus anshuiensis
AACGAATTACGT
Organism: Sinocyclocheilus anshuiensis; assembly: GCF_001515605.1. Classification (NCBI taxonomy): domain Eukaryota; kingdom Metazoa; phylum Chordata; class Actinopteri; order Cypriniformes; family Cyprinidae; genus Sinocyclocheilus; species Sinocyclocheilus anshuiensis. Next base: position 321,777 of record NW_015539980.1, read on the forward strand.
TACTTTTTAAATCTGGGCTGGGCTTGCTTGTTTGCTTTTAATATAAAAAGTTCTATTTTTGGCAAATGTAAAAGCCCTTTCACACCAAAAGCCTCAGGCTGAAGGAAATGTAAATTCACGTCTGTACAGTAGAACGCAGAAGAAGAAAGTTCAACACTCTTCAGCAATTAAAAAAGAAGAAATGTTGGCTTACCTTGTGTAATTTTTGCTTGTTAGTATGGTTGAATTGGATCATCGAAGGTCAGCAGCAAATTTGTTAATAAAATGGGATTAAAAACAAAGTATATTTGTATTATTTAACATATTTAATTATTGCAGCTTTGCGTCATATTCTGAGTTGCTTTTAACTGTTTTTATTCATTTTGAGGAAAACTAAATCTGACTTTATTTATTTCTTTTTTTTGTGAGTGAGATGAATTAAAGCATGTTCACATATATTCTAGAACTAAAGTAACATCTTACTCCCGATTTCTCTCAACAAGAGGACAGGAGAGATTCCATCAATAAATGGGAAAAAAAAAGTAACTAAAATAATTACTACTAATTGCATAAAAAGTAACTCCGATATTTTCTTGTAAATTAAAAAGTAATGCGTTACTTTACTAGATACTTGAAAAAAGTAATCTGATTACGTAACTCGCGTTACTTGTAATGCGTTACCCCCAACACTGTTGGCAATTAGTAGTAATTATTTTAGCTGTCAGTAATAAATATTCAAGTAGTAAACTTTAAATTAAAAGTTTAAGTGAAACATTATAATGATAATGTGTTAAATACTATTTAATAAAATATATTAATCATCTAATGCAACCCTGTACATTGCGAGTAAATCACTCGCATTTGCGACTAAATCTTCACTCTGGGCGACTAAATGATGACTAATATTAGCCAATGGCTAATAAATTCTCAGATTTTACTCGCCAGTGTGTGAGTTGGAGGCTAAGTATAAGTTTAGCTCAGATATATTTTCACTCGCCGAACACTGACTGAGCGCTTCAGAGTTTCACTTAATGTCAAGCGATCTGTGCTATTGTTCAGTTCATATCAATGGATATCAATGGATGCGCAACTCTGGAAGTAAAATAATGACAAATGTCCTTGAAACAAAAAAGCACGTTGAATTGCACTAACTGAAAAAATAATGCATTGCATCAACAGTGCTTGCATTTTAATGCCTTTTATTTTCAGGGCTTGCATTTTTAGGGGCTAAAATCCAACATAGTTGTATATTTCAGCTGTGAATATTATAATTGAAGACATTTCACAGACATTTTAATGATTCAAAATTCAATCATTCATATTCACCTTCTAGAGTTCACTTCAGAAATATTCAATCTGTTTAAAAATACGATGTATAATATTCGACAGGCAGTTTTCTGTCCATTTTATTTCACTTTACAAATTCGCTTCCACATTCAGTGGTTCAAATTTACCAAATGGTTTGCCAAAAAGTCGGCGTTGCACATCCGGGAGCTGCAGGAATAGCAGTAGAGCACCGATGCATGATCTCCAGCTGCTGTCAGTCGCTCACCAGCAGGTGGCGCAAGCGGCTGTTGATGAAGACCAAAGCAATCGGTAGCGCAAGTCATTCATTCATTCATAAAAACTGATTTGAAGGAATGGAGCAAGCGGTAAGTAGAAGTTATGATAATCAGGGCCAGTATATATATATATGCGGAAAAGCTGATTGCGTTTACGTTTGTGCTTAGTTTCCTTAACTTTGCATGGCTTGTGTGACCTGGGGATCCCCTCATATGTCACACTCCAGGATTCCCCAACGACGAGTAATGCGCTTCAATTAACTAATACAGTGATATCAAAAGACCAAACTCGGTATACACCTTACTGATGATGCAAACTATATACAGTTATGTAGAATATGAACGTAACGTGCAAGGTTTCACGCTGTTTCCGGCATATGTTAAAGAAATGCTGTAGTATATCAGTCTGGCGAGTAAACTAAAAAATGTACTAGCCAATTGTGATTCAACTGCCAAGGTGTCCGTAGAGGGTTGTAATGTCTTCAATCACATATGTTACTGAAATAATGTTATATAGTTTTACACAATTTATATATGGTGGATGAGGAGACCTCGCACAGCGTCTGGAGCCGTCAATCTCATCTCTAGGTAGGAAAGCAAAAATTGCTTTATTGTTTTTGTAATTTGGTGAATCTCACATAAACCATGTCTGGGTCATATTTCACCAAAAAAATAAATAAATAAAAATAAAATAATATATATATATATATATTTATTTATATAATAATTTATATAAATGATATATGAATATAAACATACATGTAAATATTTTCAAAATATATACTGAATGTGTAATGAATTATTATTATTATTATTATTAAGATATTTTTGATGAGTTCTGAGAGCTTTCTGACCCACCCATAGACAGCAACGCAACTGAAATGTTCCCAAGTCCAGAAACGTAGCAAGGAGATCGTTAAAATAGTCCATGTGACATCAGTGGTTCAACCGTAATTTTACGAAGCTACGAGAATACTTTTT
>NW_015539980.1:324308-329490 GCF_001515605.1 Sinocyclocheilus anshuiensis
ACACACATACAGCATATATTTTGAAAATATTTACATGTATTTAAATGTATATATTTATATTCATATAATTTATATCATATATAAATATATTTAATATATCAACATAACATATTTTTCTTAAATATATACATGCATGTGTTTGTATTTATATATACATAATAAATATACACCGTACACCCACATATACAATGTAAATAAAAACTTTTATTTTGGATGTATGCATGTGTGTGTGTGTATATATATATATATATATATATATATACATGTACATCTTTATCAGGCTTTTATGAAAATAAAATTGGACAATTTGACTGTCTAATAACTTTTTCTTCGCCATTAAAATAAAATTAACTATTAACCAACCTAAATAAAGGAGCATGATAACAATGCTCATTTAAAAGAAGCATTCTCAGACAGGCTTAGAGGATTTCACATATAATTTGCGTAGGTTACAGTAAAAACAAACAAACAAACACACACAGTTGTGATTATCTTTTATTTAACTTTTTGTCTATATTGTCTAGGTCAGGTCAACATCAGACAAATCACTGACTTGAATAGTATCAAACCACTATAGGGCCATTTTAGAGAGTGAGAAACTGATCCTCCAACATTTCTAAAGAATCTGTGAGATGTTCTGATAGAAAACATTCAACTGGAGACTATTTAAAGGCAGAGTAGGTGATTTGATTAAAAAAAAAAAATTTGTTATGCTGGTTGAAAGTCTCTTCACATCCCGATAGCTATCACTAAGTTAATGGGTCTAAATGTATTTATAGGTATTTATGTCATCTGTGGAAGGTGAAGGAGCATAAAATGTTCGTCCAATCATATCCCTCGGTCCGAGGATTACGATAGGCTGTCCTACCTGCCTGTCACTGTATGTATTTGCATACCTTTGCACACCGTGTTCACGCAGACATGATACATCATCAGCGCGTTCATTATGCTATTGCAGACTGAGCAAGAATGGAAGGCGTTATTATTGTAATATTATATGCTATTTTACTGTAATGTTTTCTCACCGGTGAATGAGACATGAGGTAATCTGACAGCATTGACGCCGTCTCTCATCGTGTCGCAGGTTAGTCTCTGGTCTGCCTGAGCCATGTGTTTTGGAGGCGTGGCTTTGGAGAGTGATTTGCAGGGAGGGTGGGATCTTATGCTTTCAAAGCTAGCTTGTTATTGCTAGCCTCTCCAAAATCACCTACCCTACCTTTAAAAGTTGTATGAATCTATTATAAGAAGGTTGGAAGCTGAATTAAAGGCAAATGGAACTACAGTGCATCCGGAAATTATTCACAGCGCTTCACTTTTTCCACATTTTGTCATGTTACAGCCTTATTCCAAAATGGATTAAATTCATTATTTTCCTCAAAATTCTACAAACAATACCCCATAATGACAACGTGAAAGAAGTTTGTTTGAAATCTTTGCTAATTTATTAAAAATAAAAAAACGAATCGCATTTACATGAGTATTCACAGCCTTTGCCATGACACTCAAAATTGAGCCTAGGTGCCTCCTGCTTCCACTGATCATCCTTGAGATGTTTCTACAACTCTTATAGCCTAACGGTTTTCTATGGGAGGAAAACGCTTAACAAGTAACGTTAATTACAGGCCTAGCGTTACAGCTAATCACAGTCTGTCGGATTCTGGAGTGTAGTAGAGTTTAGAATAAAATTATAACAAATAAATTAATTAATAAATAAAGGTTGCCGCTCGATCATGATGCATGTGCATAAGTAATTGAGTAATTAATGACAGAATTTTCATTTTGGGGTGAACTATCCCTTTAATGTCATTTGTTTGCAATTTAAAAAAAAAAAGCTGCCCCTAGTTTCCTATACAGATTAGTCTGGTGACATTAAAAAAGTCAGTCTAGCTTCATGTGTTCATATTGCCTAATGGTTTGTGGGGTGATTTTCAACCCTGGGCACAGGAAACATGGTGAACCAAAGAGCGGACGTAGGTTGGCGGTCCTCTAAGAGCGACTCCAGCGGGGTCAGTAACAGCGGAGAGAGCTCCAAAGAGAGCTCCAGGTGCTCGACCCCGGTACTGGACACCGACCGGCTGCAGGACAAGATGAAGCGGCGGATTGAGTCTGGGGACCACTGGTTCTCCCTGGAGTTCTTCCCACCTCGCACAGCGTCTGGAGCCGTCAATCTCATCTCTAGGTAGGAAAGCAAAAATTGCTTTATTGTTTTTGTAATTTGGTGAATCTCACATAAACCATGTCTGGGTCATATTTCACCAAAAAAATAAATAAATAAAAATAAAATAATATATATATATATATTTATTTATATAATAACTTCACATCCCGATAGCAATCACTAAGTTCAGTGGTCTAAATGTATGTATATGTATTTATATAATTTGTAGAAGGCAGAGGACCATAAAATGTTTGCCCAATCATTTCTGTTGGTCTGAGGGCTATGACAGGCATACCTCCATGCAGACATGATACGTCATCAGCATGTTCTATTACGCTATTGCAGACTGAGCAAGAATGGAAGGCGTTATTATTGTAATATTATATGCTATTTTACTGTAATGTTTTCTCACCGGTGAATGAGACATGAGGTAATCTGACAGCATTGACGCCGTCTCTCATCGTGTCGCAGGTTAGTCTCTGGTCTGCCTGAGCCATGTGTTTTGGAGGCGTGGCTTTGGAGAGTGATTTGCAGGGAGGGTGGGATCTTATGCTTTCAAAGCTAGCTTGTTATTGCTAGCCTCTCCAAAATCACCTACCCTACCTTTAAAAGTTGTATGAATCTATTATAAGAAGGTTGGAAGCTGAATTAAAGGCAAATGGAACTACAGTGCATCCGGAAATTATTCACAGCGCTTCACTTTTTCCACATTTTGTCATGTTACAGCCTTATTCCAAAATGGATTAAATTCATTATTTTCCTCAAAATTCTACAAACAATACCCCATAATGACAACGTGAAAGAAGTTTGTTTGAAATCTTTGCTAATTTATTAAAAATAAAAAAACGAATCGCATTTACATGAGTATTCACAGCCTTTGCCATGACACTCAAAATTGAGCCTAGGTGCCTCCTGCTTCCACTGATCATCCTTGAGATGTTTCTACAACTTGATTGGAGTCCACCTGTGGTAAATTCAGTTGATTGGGCATGATTTGGAAAGGCACACACCTGTCTATATAAGGTCCCACAGTTAACAGTGCATGTCAGAGCACAAACCAAGCCATGAAGTCCAGGGAATTGTCTGTAGACCTCGGAGACAGGATTGTATCGAGGCACAGATCTGGGGAAGGGTACAGAACAATTTCTGCAGCACTGAAGGTTCACAGAAGCATGTAGTCTCTGTTACCCTTAATGGAAGAAGTTTGAAACAACCAGGCCTCTTCCTAGAGCTGGCCTCCTGGCCAAACTGAGCAATTGATGGAGAAGGGCTTTGGTTAGAGTGGTGACCAAGAACCTGATGGTGACTCTAGTTGAGCTGCATGATCATATATGCAGATGGGAGAAACCTACAGAAGGACAAACATCACTGCAACACTCCCAAGTTGTTTCACGTTGTCATTATGGGGTATTGTTTGTAGAATTTTGAGGAAAATAATGAATTTGATCCATTTTGGAATAAGGCTGTAACATAACAAAATGTGGAAAAAGTGAAGCGCTGTGAATAATTTCCGGATGCACTGTAAAATACCTTTAAAAAGTAGCATTGCCTATTTCTCAGGTGTTCTGCATTATTTTGTCCAACCTCTGTATATTCATTTTGCCTTGTGACACATTTGAAAATTAGGTAAATTAGGTATTTGTTTTTTGAATGAATGGTCTTTTTGTTCTTTGTGTGTTAGATTTGACCGGATGGGTTCTGGGGGTCCGCTCTTCATTGACGTCACTTGGCATCCGGCTGGAGATCCGGGCTCAGATAAAGAAACGTCCTCCATGATAATAGCAAGCACAGCGGTCAATTACTGTGGCCTGGAGAGCGTCCTGCATTTGACATGCTGCAATCAGACAAAGGAGAAAATCACAGCCCATTTAAATAAAGCCAAGCGGCTAGGCCTAAAGAATATCATGGCCTTGAGAGGAGGTATGAACAGTGACTGATCTGAAATCTGTTACTTTGGTCCAAACCACACATTTTCCAAAAACAAATAAGCTCTATTTCAAACCCTTCTAAGACAGCATCGTAATAGTCAGGGTTCCTCATAAGTGACTGACTTTAAACACTTGTGAATGGCAGCTAGAGTTTTACTGTGATGTATGTAAAATTGTCTGTTTTTAAATGGATTGAATTTCAAACTACATTTGAACTATTGATGCTTTTTGATAATAAATAAAATTACATTAAAAAAAAAATCTGCATTTCGTAAGTCCATCCGCCATCATCGTGTGTCATGAGCTAATCTTATTGTCCTTTTTTCTGCAGATCCTATTGGGGAAGATTGGGTGGAGGAAGATGGCGGTTTTAACTATGCTACAGATCTGGTCAAGCACATTCGCTGTGAATTCGATGACTACTTTGATATCTGTGTTGCAGGTGAGCATTAGAAAGACAAGCAATTAATGGTGTTTGCTAAATTGCTATTACCTGGTGGATGATAAAGTTGGCAAAAAAAAAAACATAGACTTACATTGAAGTAGAATCTGTTTGTTCATGGTCATTTTTGCATGCAAATCTTTTAAATTCACCAGTTCAAACCTATCACAAATGTAATGATAGGTTACCCCACGGGCCACCCAGAGGCAGAGAGCTACGAAGATGACCTCAGGCACCTGAAGGAGAAGGTTGATTCTGGTGCGCACTTCATCGTCACCCAGCTCTTCTTCAGGGCAGAAACCTTCCTCAAATTTGTCAAAGACTGTCGGGCCGTTGGCATCACCTGCCCCATTCTCCCGGGAATCTTCCCTATTCAGGTACATGAACACACGAACAGTCTCTGACCAATCACAGCACCTCAGCGATGTGGACGTCATCCAATTATCTTAACCAAACACTGGTCATATGATGTCATGTCATTGCAAAAGACCAATAAAGGTCAACTCTTAATGCACCTTATCAAATGACATAATGGATTGTCTTGGAATTTATGCAATGGTGTGATTAAAGGGGTCATATGATGCGATTTCAATTTTTCCTTTCTCTTTGGAGTGTTACAAGCTCTTGGTGCATAAAGAAGATCTGTAAAGTTGC